>NC_025993.2:154763033-154942698 GCF_000442705.2 Elaeis guineensis | reverse complement strand
ATGAAAGGGCAAGTGATAAGTTATCCATTCAAATTCAAACATGCTTTGAATTTGAATGGCTAACTAATTATTTTATCCATCCATATGGCGCATAAATGAGGGTGTGGGGAAGGGTTTTGCATGAGAAAAATTTCACGAGAGGTTTCTTCTCGTGAATTCAAATGGGTGTAAGGAAGTTGGGTGTCGCAGGGAATTTAAAACAAGGTGGTTTGATTCAAATTGAGCCAACCTAGTTTAAAATAGGTTAAGCACAATTAGACCAGATTAAACCCAACATAATTAGGCTTAATTAGGCTCAATAAAATCCTAATCAAATCAGGAATTAACTAAATCTAATCCCTGATCAAATCAGGGACTAAACCACCTTAGCGATTAGGTCAACATTTAACCTAATCGGATCAATCCAAACTGAATCCAATTCAATTGGACTTGATCCAAAAATAATTACTCAATCAAATTGAGTTAATTAGTGATTAAATCACTAATTAAACCTCTCATAAATATTGAGTCCAAATCTGATGGGCAATCAGGCATCAGAGACCATCGATATGAAACCCTGATCAAAGAGTTCAAATTTCAAATTCAAAATTTGAAATTCAAAATTTTGACCCCGGTACCCAAAATGTGTGAAACTCATGATTAGAGAATCCTAATTCTCAATCATAGAGTCCCAGATAGATAAGACTCATAATCAGCCATCAGATCAGAAAGGAACCTCTAATGTGTGTGACCCCGCAGGTTCGAACCTAAGCCGGTAGCACAGGAACCAATTCCTGTACTAATCGAAGTGACCATCTAGCAATGGTACCCGACGACCGGATAGGTCGAATAATCGCAATCGCAACATTCAGAACCTACGTGAATATGGTTACCGTATAATTCATCCCTTTTGACCCCTGTGTTTAGGATGACTCAGGGTTAAACTGTCAACCCTGATGATATCATCCGAATCGTGCTCAACTCAATTAGTCCTGTGACTCCTCACTAGGACTACCCTGACCAAGATTTTGCTAAATTGAAACACGACTGTACACAGCTCCTAAACTGGAGTGGTCAATCCCATCTTGACACACGCACCGATAAGTCAAGTACTTGACTACATCCAGCAACCTTCCGTCACTGAATTAGAAATTCAGGTAGTCCAGTGCCTAAGTGCAGTGAGTTGCTTGCAAGTCACCGTGGCGGTCTCAGGTTGGAGGGACATTTATATCCATATCCCATCGGAGCAAATCTTGACAGCAGAAATAGCTCCAGAGTTGGTCACGTTCAGTGCAGATGTACCATTACATCTCACCTGTATGCCATACCAGTGTCTCCACACTCTTTGGTTAGGAGGACAATCAACCCATATGGCACACAACGACCTATGCTCGATAAACGTTGTCGTCCTTGGTAACAACGTATCATTTGGTCACGAACATGTTTAAGGACTAAGCGACAAATCCTCCTTTGTCGAGTCTAAATAGTCCTAAGGACTTCACCACAACACAGGAGTTCATTAGAAGATGAAACATTTATGATGAAAAAATACCAAAATAACTTTTATTTATTTATAATTCATGTACTAATACAAAAAGGAGCACAACCGTCAACAGACTGACGATTGGCTTTGGGACACTATTCCCAACAATCTCCCACTTGGCCTAAAGCCTATCGGTGCAGTATCTAATACCCATCTTCGACTTGTAGTCGTTGAACTCCTTCACCGCAATGGCTTTAGTGAATGGGTCGGCCAAGTTCTCCTTCCCGTCGATCTTCTGAAGGTCGACGTCACCTCGATCCACGATCTCCCGGATGAGATGGTAGCGGCGCAGAATATGCTTCGTCCGCTGGTGTGCCTTTGGTTCCTTCGCCTGAGCAATGGCTCCAGAGCTGTCGCAGTAGAGCAGAACTAGACCAACAAGGAAGGGTGCTACTCCGAGCTCGGTGATGAATTTTCTCAGCCACACCGCTTCTTTGGCAGCATCTGATGCAGCAATATACTCCGCCTCGCATACTGAATCAGCCACAGTGTGCTGCTTGGAACTCTTCCAGCAGACAGCCCCACCATTAAGGGTAAAAATAAATCCTAACACACTCTTGCTATCATCGCGATCAGACTGGAAACTAGAGTCTGTAAACCCTATAAGTCTCAAGTCCGATTCACCATATATAAGCCACTGGTCCTTAGTATTTCTTAAATACTTCAGGATGGTTTTAACAACCTTCCAGTGATTCTCTCCTGGATCAGATTGGTATCTACTCACTACCCCTAGTGAGTATGCCACATGTGGTCGTGTACATGTCATGACGTACATGATAGATCCCACTGCCGAAGCATATGGAATCCTACCCATACGCTCTCTCTCTTGAGGTGTTGTCGGACAATCCCTCTTCGAGAGAAAAATTCCATGGCCTATCGGTAGATAGCCTTTCTTGGAATTTTTCATGCTGAACCTTTTCAGCATAGTATCAATGTACGTGGACTGGGATAAGCCAAGCAACTTTTTGGATCTATCCCTATAGATCCTCATCCCTAGGATGTAGGAAGCTTCTCCCAGATCCTTCATGGAGAACTGTGACGATAGCCAAATCTTTATTCCCTGTAATGCAGGGACATCATTCTCGATTAAGAGAATGTCATCCACATACAATACAAGAAATACTACTACTGGACCATTAGCCCACTTATAAATGCAGGGCTCTTCTCCGTTCTTAACGAAGCCATACGTTTTGATCGTCCTATCAAAACGTATGTTCCAACTCCGAGATGCCTGCTTAAGTCCATAAATGGACCTCTGTAGCTTGCACACCTTAGACTCATCTGTGGATGTGAACCCTTCAGGTTGTATCATATACACCTCTTCGTCCAGCTCTCCATTTAGGAAAGCTGTCTTCACATCCATCTGCCAGATTTTATAGTCCAGATGGGCAGCTATCGCAAGCATAATCCGAATGGATTTGAGCATTGCCACAGGAGAAAACGTCTCTCATAGTCTATACCATAACGTTGACGATATCCTTTGGCAACCAGATGGGCTTTATAGATCTCCACCTATCCGTCTGTGCCCCTCTTCCTTTTGAAGACCCACTTACACCCTATGGGTTTTACTCCTTCGGGTGGGTCAACCAATGTCTACACATCATTGACCTTCATGGACTCCATTTCGGATTTCATGGTCTCTAGCCATTTCTCAGAGTCAGGTCTCTACATTGCATCCATGTAGGTGATCGGATCCTCATCGTTTTCATCAAGTTCGACAGGATCACCATCCCGGACCAAGAAACCATAGTATCTGTCCGGTTGATGTGGTACTCTACCAGACCGTCTTAAGGGTGCATAATCAATGGGCTCCGAATCTGATCTAATCAAATCCGGTTCAGGTTCAGTAATATGTGTCGATTTTTCCACCTGTCGAACTTCGTCAAGTTCGACTTTAGAGGCAACAGTTCCTTCACTAAGGAACTCCTTTTCTAAAAAGATTGCCTTAAGGCTGACAAACATCTTTTGCTCATCAGCAAGGTAGAAATAATATCCTTTGGTCTCTTTTGGGTACCCTATAAAATTACACTTGTCAGACCTAGGTCCAAGCTTGTCTGTAATTAAACGTTTAACATAAGCCGGACACCCCCAAACCCTAAGGTGCGAGAGTACTGGCTTACGTCCTATCCATATCTCATATGGTGTTTTGGCTACAGACTTACTCGAAACTCTATTTAGAAGGTAACAAGCCGATTCGAGCGCATATCCCTAGAGGAAGATTGACAGACCAGCAAACTCCATCATGGATCGAACCATGTCTAACAGGGTCCGATTCCTCCTTTCAGACACACCATTATGCTGTGGTGTTTCAGGAGGAGTCCACTGAGAGAGAATCCCATTCTCCCCTAGATACGTCAGAAACTCATTGGAAAGGTATTCACCTCCTCGATCAGATCGAAGAGTTTTAATACACTTCCAGTTTGTTTTTCTACCTCATTTCGGAATAGTTTGAACATTTCAAATGATTCCGACTTATGCTTCATTAAATAGACATACCCATACCTAGATAGGTCGTCTGTGAAGGTTATGAAGTAAAAAATCCACCTCTTGCACTTGAGCTCATGGGTCCTCATACATCAGAATGTACCAGACCTAAGAGTTCACTGGCTCGCTCACCTTTTCCAGTAAAAGGTGACTTGGTCATCTTCCCAAGAAGACAGGACTCACAGGTTGGAAGTGATTCACAATCACTAACTTCAAGAATTCCTTCTTGAGCCAACCTGTTTATCCTGTTCTTATTGATATGACCTAGCCTACAGTGCCAAAGGTAGACTTCTGACACATTATCTATTCTAGAGCGTTTACCAAATTTTTGAACCACATTAACAGGCTGTGATAGTAAGTAAATTCTATTATTTAATTGTCCAACAAATATTGTAACACCATTCAAAATGATATTGTAAATATTTCTTTTATTAAAAAATCATAACCGTACATGGCCAAAAGGTCTACAGAAATAATATTTAATAAAAAACTTGGACAATAGTGACATTCACTCAGAATTATATTACGAGAATTGATTATAAGACTCATGATTCCTAAAGCTAGAACTGGAACTTTGCTTCCATCTCCAACATTCAGGAACCTCTCGCCTTCATCAAATCTCCTACTGACCTGCAGACCCTGCATCGAATTACAAATATGATAAGGGCTTCCGGTATCCAATACCCAGGCAGCAGTATCACAAATCAAAAAGTTGCAAGGAGTTATCATATAATTACCTTGCTTCTTCTTTGGCCTGTTCGGATCCAGGGAGGCAATGTATTGAGGATAGTTCCTCTTCCAATGCCCGTGCTTCTTGCAAAAGAAGCACTCCGCCTGGCTCTGGTCGTGCTTGCGCTTCTTGGTCTGACCCCGTGCTACTGTCCCAGCATGAGATTGCACCTTCTTATTTTTCTTCTTCTTGTTCTTCTTCCCCTTCTCAAAGGGTTGACGATGAGAAGAAGACCCTCCCACTAAATTCACTGACTCCTTATGGAGTTGGTGATCCTTCTCAAAGTTCTGCAGCAACCCCAACAATCCGTGGTAGTTTATTGCAGGCTTTGTCATTCAAAATGAGTAAGGAATGGGAGGAAGGACTTGGGCAAGGAATTAAGGATCGCATCCTTACCGAGCTGCTCGTGCAGAAGGAAAGCCCAATTTGCTTAGGCGCTCAATCATCTCGATCATGTACAGTACATGATCAGTGACTGAGGCCCCATCCCTCATCCGAGCATTGAAAATGGCACAACTAGTTTTGTGCCTTTCAACGTCGTCAGGCGTGCCAAAGGAGTCGTTCAACATTTGAAGCATCTCCTGTGGCTGGGCATTCTCAAACCTTCGGCTGAACTCGTCATTCATTGCTGCCAGCATAATACATCGAATGGTGGTGCGGTCATTGAGCCACTTCAAGTAAGTGTCTCGGATCGCCTTACTAGCGTTTGGAGCTGGCTCCTCAGGTGCTGGATCGTTACTACATAAAGGATCCACTCATGCTCAAGGATGATTTTCAATTTTCGATACTAGCTATCGAAATTGGGTCCCATGAGCTTGTCATTATCTAATAATGACCGGAGCGACAGGGTAGTGGCCATAGCTGCTTAAAGAAAAACGAGACCTCTATTAGTACATAAATTAATAGTAAAGACTTGGATTTTAGTCTAAAGTTTTTTCAATATTTTTACGAACTGGTAGCCTCATCCTCCAATTCGAGGAATTACTTTAATTCCTTAATGGGTACTAGAATCCACACAGACTACACACGAGCCCAACTTTGGTTGGTCAACCCATGTGCATCTATGGGTAGGTTCTTAACCAGTTGTTTCTCTAAACAACTTCTAGTAATTATTTTGCCCCAGAACCTAATCAGTAGGCTTTGGCCTCCACTGAAAAGATCTGGTTAGGTCCAACCATTAACATGACTTAATTTAGTGAATCGGACCAATAAATGATCAGGCCCGACTTTGGCCGGCCAACCTAACCACCATCAGAAAGACTCAATCAAATTATCATATTATGAATAATAATTCCATTAGCCAATGAGCACCATGCCTTTGGGCCTCCAATGATCATTGAACTAATGGACTCATGATCACTCACTTAATGGGAGGCTATGACTTAGTTATCATTATAACTTAATCATTTTAGGGACCTAATAATTTTGAGGATTTTATTAAATAATAGTAGAGAAGAAATCATCCAGCCAATTTCAATCCTCCCACTGACTTCACCAAGTTAGATTAAAAAAAGATTTAATTAAAGCTGGCATTAGGAGCATCTAAATCAGTCACACTGATTTACCTAATGATATGGGTGAGCTCTAATCACCAAGTGATCTAATCAAAATCTAACTTACCAGATTGGCCAGGTAAGTGAGATCAGTGGTGGGGATTTGCCATTAACTCGTCAATGATCGAATCAATGTGAGTAGCTCCCGCTTAAGAACCACAGATCAAAACTGCCGAACTTACCTTAGACACCGACCGGTTCATTAGTTTTAATTTTGATCAACTTAGTAAATAGGGCTCCACCGCGTAGCCATGAATTAAGTCCATCTTGGTCTAGTTAAAGACATGGACCCATTCAACTACAACTATTGAAGTTGAGTCTAGAGTATCCTTGACCTAATCTAATTCAACTTTTGATTAGATTTGACCAATTACTCTATTTAGTCTATTTTTTAAACTAACCTTAGGTCTAACCCAATTATGGACCTAATTCATCTAACCCATTGACCCACAGTTTATGCAATTGTCTTAGGTCTTAATTCACAATTCTAGACCTACTAAACAACACTTAATTCTTTTAATTAAGTACTTGGGCTGATGGGTCAGGGTTTGACATTTCGAAAATAATTTTAAATTTGAAAGATTTTATTTTCTATTCATCAAATGTGTCAACTCATTTCACAAATAGGTCAGCACATTTCATAAATAGCAATTCTATTGCTCATTTCATAACAGAAAATAACTCAAAATAAATCATAAATTTTCTTTTAGATCTAATCTAACACATTCATGATAAATTTCTTAATTAAGTCCTTTCGCTACTTCATCGGCATGGGATATAATTGCATCGGCACCCCTACCGCATAGGAGACCCATCGAATGGGAAGAGAGGGCCTTTAAACCCTACTTTTCTCCTATGATCGGACGGCCATGGCAACCAACCCAATTAGATTACTTGCTACTTGGATCAAGTATATCTAAATATACCAATTTCAAAATTTAAATTTTGAAATTTAAATTTCAAAATTTAAATTTCAAATTTGAGATTTCAACCAAATTTCAAATTTCGAATTTTCAATCTTTGAATTTTAAATTTTGAATTTTGAATTTCAAATTTAAATTTTAAATTTGAGATTTCAACCAAATTTCAAATTTCAAATTTTGAATTTTGAATTTCAAATTTAATTTTGAATTTCAAATTTAAATTTCAAATTTGAGATTTCAACCAAATTTCAAATTTCAAATTTTGAATTTCAAATTTGAAACTTCTAACAAATTTCAAATTTCAAATCTTTTTGAATTTTGAATTTTAATTTTAAATTTAAACTTATAGATTACACCTTAATCTACGCATGCATATGTATATCATATTCTAGAACCATGCTCTGATACCATTTGAAGCAAAATTTAGTACAGGGCAAAATGGTAATTTTAAAACTTTTTTAAAATTACTATTTTATAGTGAATTATTAATTAATCTTATTAATTAATACTAATTAACCCTACACTAGGATCTAAATATGATACAACAGCATGCATTTAAATTTGAAATTCAAATTTGAATCAGTAAACGTTTTACAGTACTGTGTTCAGAACACATCACTTTTGCGGATAGTCGATCACCGCAATTGATCACCGTCGGGGGCTCTGATCATCACATCACAGCCACACAAATGTCTGGCCTCTGTGGATCATCCACACGAAGTTCCCGTCTGATCAGCTCCTCACGAATGCTAGTTCGTGATTTCACCTTTTGATGGCAGATGTTGATCGAACTCCTTCGATCGATGTGTGCCGACTTCTCGGAGCTCCGGATCGTCTGCACAGTTGCTTGAGAGGTGATGGATCTCTCTCTGAAATTTGGTGGACTCACACACTCGTGGCACACCAATCTCACTTCCCGAACCCTAGTAGAAACCCTAGGGTACACACCAAAAACCTGCCCCAATTTTCTCTCTTTTCTTTCTTTTTCTCTCGGAAGGTTTTGGACCTTCACCTTGCACAGAAGCCTTCCTCACGCCCCAAAGTTTCTCTCCTAAATTTTTACGCACGTCCCACCTTTCTTCTCTTTTTAAAACAACGTCGAACGTGTCTTATTCGCGTGAGAGGATAAAGACAAGAGGTTACACATTTGAATTCAAATCAAATTTGAATTCAAACGAAAACCAACTTATCCCTATCCTTTTGGGCGTGATAAGAGAAGGGGCGTGGCTCTTTGTGCGTGGAAAATGTTTCACGAGAAACCTTTTCTCGTGTAAGTAATGTGGCGCACAAAATGGATAAGGATGAAAGGGCAAGTGATAAGTTATCCATTCAAATTCAAAATGCTTTGAATTTGAATGGCTAACTAATTATTTTATCCATCCATATGGCGCACAAATGAGGGCGTGGGGAAGGGTTTTGCATGAGAAAAATTTCACAGAAGTTTCTTCTGTGAATTCAAATGGGTGCAAGGAAGTTGGGTGTCGCAGAGAATTTAAAACAAGGTGATTTGATTCAAATTGACCAACCTAGTTTAAAATAGGTTAAGCACAATTAGACCAGATTAAATCCAACATAATTAGGCTTAATTAGGCTCAATAAAATCCTAATCAAATCAGGAATTAACTAAACCTAACTCCTGATCAAACCAGGGACTAAACCACCTTAGCGATTAGGTCAACATTTAACCTAATCGGGTCAATCCAAACTGAATCCAATTCAATTGGACTTGATCCAAAAATAATTACTCCATCAAATTGAGTTAATTAATGATTAAATCACTAATTAAACCTCTCATAAATATTGAGTCCAAATCCGATGGGCAATCAGGCATCAGAGACCATCGATATGAAACCCTGATCAAAGAGTTCAAATTTCAAATTCAAAATTTGAAATTCAAAATTTTGACCCCGGTACCCAAAATGTGTGGATCAGAGAATCCTAATTCTCAATCATAGAGTTCCAGATAGATAAGACTCATAATCAGCCATCAGATCAGAAAGGAACCTCTAATGTGTGTGACCCCGCAGGTTCGAACCTAAGCTGGTAGCACAGGAATCAATTTCTGTACTAATCGAAGTGACCATCTAGCAATGGTACCCGACGATCAGATAGGTCGAATAATCGCAATCGCAACATTCAGAACCTACGTGAATATGGTTACCGTATAATTCATCCCTTTTGACCCATGTGTTTAGGACGACTCAGGGTTAAACTGTCAACCCTGATGATATCATCCGAATCGTGCTCAACTCAATTAGTCCTGTGACTCCTCACTAGGACTACCCTGGCCAAGGTTTTGCTAAATTGAAACACGACTGTACACAGCTCCTAAACTGGAGTGGTCAATCCCATCTTGACACACGCACCGACAAGTCAAGTACTTGACTACACCCAGCAACCTTCCGTCACTGAATTAGAAATTCAGGTAGTCCAGTGCCTAAGTGCAGTGAGTTGCTTGCAAGTCACCGTGGCGGTCTCAGGTCGGAGGGACATTTATACCCATATCCCATCGGAGCAAATCTTGACAGCAGAAATAGCTCCGGAGTTGGTCACGTTCAGTGCAGATGTACCATTACATCTCACCTGTATGCCATACCAGTGTCTCCACACTCTTTGGTTATGAGGACAACCAACCCATATGGCACATAACGATCTATGCTCGATAAACGTTGTCGTCCTTGGTAACAACGTATCATTTGGTCGCGAACATGTTTAAGGACTAAGCGACAAATCCTCTTTTGTCGAGTCTAAATAGTCCTAAGGACTTCATCACAACACAGGAGTTCATTAGAAGATGAAACATTTGTGATGAAAAAATACCAAAATAACTTTTATTTATTTATAATTCATGTACTAATACAAAAAGGAGCACAACCGTCAACAGGCTGACGATTGGTTTTGGGACACTATTCCCAACACGTAGACCTTTGGAAAACTTGCAAGGTGTTCTTTAAGATCTGTGTTGAAGTCCAATCCAAAATCTTAAGTGGATGGGCCCGTTTGTATTTGAGACCAACTAGAGTTCCTTACCTATCAGATTTGGGACCAAGGTTTGCCATACCGTGCCGAACCAGCCGGTACAACCCATCTCGTACCGGACCGACGAGGAACCGGCACGATTCGGCCGGTAAAATCGATACACCGGCGGTACCGAAGAATAAAGAATGAAAAGTGAGAAAGAGAGAGAGAGGGGAGGGAAGGGAGGGAGGTGGGAGCCGCCGAAGGCCGGCTGCAGCCGTCGGAGGGCTTCCGAGCCCCATATCGTCCGATAGGACTTTCAAGAGAGCAAAAAAGAGAGAAAGCGCTCGGAGGGGGGGTGGAGAACCTACCGGACAGACGGTGCCTCCGTTGCGAGTCTCCCGGTGGCCGACGAGCCGACGCCGACGGCTTGAGGGCGGTCGAGTGGGCGGAGCCCCTCCGCGGCTCCGCCCTCTTCTTCTTTTTCGAAACAGACGACGTCTGTTTCAATTTTTTTTTTAATTTTAAATTTATGAAGTCGGCAACTGGGTTGCCGACTTAAGAATTTTTTTAAAAAAAAATAAAAATCGTGAAGTCGGCAAATGAGTTGCCGACTTAAGAATTTTTTTAAAAAAAAAACAAAAATTGTAAAGCCGGCAAATCGTTTGCCGACTTCACTTAAAATCATGTTTTTAAAAAAAATTTGCGAAACAGTGGTGATGCCCCTATTTCATGCCTGCGACGCCGCGCACGTGGATGGCGCCCTCCGACGGCCACGGCGGCCAGTCGGAGGCCGTCCGGCGGCTCCGCCGGCTTCTTACCCTCCCTCTTTTTTTTTTCCTCTTTCTCTCTCTATTTCTCTCAATTTCTCTCTTTTTTCTTCCGGTTCGGGTCGTCGGTTCGGTATGAAACCATACCGAACCGTACCGTTGGCTGGCCGAAACGGCCGGCGGTACCGGTTCAGCAAACCTTGTTTGGGACTATTCCTGACCTCCAACAATTTGGAGTATAATAAGATGTAAGTCCCTCTACATGATAGTGAAAGCATTTGCACTACCACCTCATCACTATCACTAATGCCTCGTTTCGGTTCTCAAGATTTGTGGAACCCATAATCGAAACACATATCCATGGGCTTTAAGGTTTGAACAAACGCTGAAGAAACTCTTTTTCCAAAAAATAATTTTGAAAAAAAATATACATATAATTATTTTTATTATTTCATTATTTTAAAAAAATAAATTCATGAAAACCCTTTTGATAAAATGACGACAAAATTTAAATGTTTGATCAATCCTCATCACCCAAATGAGTTAATTCTCCTGCACTGGATAGTTGATCCCTTGTCTATCTTGCCTGTCCTCAATGTGGATCATGTATACCCAGTTAACCACTAGAGATGACTTAAATTGGGTATATGTGGTCTGGCTGTAAAATGCCAATAAAATGCATTAATCCACATGAATCCCTTAGGTTAGGGGACATGCAAACACTATCACATACAGAGAATGTGATGTATCTTGGATTCTTGATGGTTTCAATCAGACATGTTCTGAGGTGTGCCTTGACATATCCAAGTGAATGAATTATGTTTCTGAATCGCACGTAAGCTTATGACAATTTAGGGAACATGGAGTGAGGTTCTCCCTTGATTGTAGAAGGCAACAGACTAAGAATCCTGTAATGTCCATATTGATCTTAGGTATCTAGTACCTTGTCAGATATCTCAAACCAACCAAGTAATCCCCATATAGCACATAAAAAGCAGAAACAATCTTATTGATGTCTCATTTTTTTTCTCATGCACCAAATAATGACTTTGTTGGGACACCACTTCCAACAGGTATGCAGATGTAGTCTGCTGACCGCACCACATTTGCCAATGCACTCCCTATATGCTGTTGGGTGGCAAGATGGTTAGTTATATGTCTATGTAAGTCCAAGTAGCTGCATATGCGTATGCAGCCTAAGCATAATTGTTACATTTGTTGGTTGCATAAGTTTACTTGAAAGTTAATCATAGTGCTTAGTGGTGTTATCATTTTTTTGGTTAACTTGTCATGTGATGCTAAACTAGGCTCTCAGACAAGTCTAAAAGAATATACTTGATTTTTCTTATTGTTTTGAGTGATTTCAATTTTTTTACTTTTTTTGATCTATTTCCATAAATTATTCTAATATTTCCAAAATAATAACCACATAAACATTCCCATATGCGCCTGCCTATTGGACATGCAATATGCAGTACCCTAGCTGCTCCATATCACAGTTTTAAAATAGCTCCATATCACAGTTGCATTTTAAAACCTTGAGGTTGCATTAGGATAAGAGTAGAAGCTTCTTCCCCTTTATCAAAGGTGGAAGGAGGGTAAGTAGTTTCTACATATAAGCAGCTGGTTCATTTCTATTGCTGGTCATTTTTTGCTTTCAAAGTTTTTGTTTTCATCTGCTAGTTTAAGGAAAGGGAAAAATTGTGTTTCAACAAATGAATTTGTTACTCAAGTAAAAGGAGGAGATATCTAATTTGTAGCTATTCAAGAATTCTCTGACAGAAGACAAGACACACTATTAGATAAGAGTCATAACAAAATTGAGACATGAAACTTAAAGATTTGATTGCATGCTTGGGCTTTTGTCAAATTTGTTCCTAAAGATTGGAAGCTTGATCAGACATTTGTAAGGGGTGAAGATATTTCAATGAAGAACCATGGAACCGGCCAAAGAGGGAAGAGAGTAAAGACAACAGCCATTGCAGTTAGATATGGGAACTTGGAACTTCTAAGAGCATTGAACCAGATAAAATCTAACTAAGGTGTGGAGGCTTGTGGAGCAAGGATACATTTCAGTCAGGAAGGAATATAAAGTGAATGGATCCTTCAGGAAAATAAAGAAAAAAGAAAGAAAAGCATCACTATCTACTTATCTTGTGCAAAAGAATGGTACCAAAATAAAGTGGATAGATATAATGATTAAATATGATGGGCATATGTTATAGCAAACTGTAATACAGGACAATAGCCAGAAATGCAATAAGATTGTTTTATTTACTTTGTGTTTTTCTGGTTCTTTTTCTTTGCACTTCTTTGTTTGCTGTTTGGGGTGTTGTTTCACCTTATCACCCGTTATATATATATTTTTTACAAGCCCTGCCTTTCTCTTTACTCTTTGATTAAAATCAAGGATCAAGTCTTGCCAGTACTGTGATGGTGCTGTCAGCATTGTATTATTCTAATAGGAAACTAGGACCGAGGATGCCTGCAGGGCACTGGTTCTCTTGAGCTGGGAGAACCTGATCATCTCTATCCATCCTGACACTTGGGATGCACTATGATGGAGCTGGAAATTTTTTTAAATTTTTTTCATCTTGTTATTGGCTATTCGGTATGTCCTAGTTGTATGGTCCTGACTATTAATGTACCATCTCAAAAATAAAACTTGGGACAACGCCTGGTCCCAAGATTTAAACCCTTGATTAAAATGAATACCAGAAACCAAGCATATGCAATGATGTAGGTGGGAAGAAAATGAAAATAAGTATTTGATCCCAATTTTTTAAAAATTGTTATTTCAAATAATTTTCTAATAGAATTCACTTTTGTGATTTTACAACCACTCCATATTCCATATTTGCTCTTATTGAATTCCTAAATAGACAAGTGATTTCCTAAATTAGGTTCTGTTTCCTAAATTTTCTTATTTGATCCCCATTTTTCCAGAAAGGCATGTTATGACGCCTAATTTGAATCCCTTCCAAGTTCCTACTGTCAATGGTTTCTGAATTTCCTTATCACATCTTTCCTTTTGGAATTTCATGATCAGATGTTTTTCATTTTTTTTTTCCTTATTTTTCTAATTCCAAAATCATCATTTTTTAAAAAAATCATTCTTAAACAGATCAGTAGTTTCATAGGAAAATTTCCTTATTCTGATCCCAATCTGTGAATTTCCTTATATTACTGATTTCTCTGATTTTACAATCAGTACATAGTCCATAACTCCATATTCACTACATTTCTAATTCCTCGATAGATCAGCAGTTTGGTAAGACAAGCAGAACCAATGGACTATCAAATCTACACACTAGAAAAGAAAATGACATCTGTACTATTGAGGAAGCTGGTGGATAAAAGAGGGATAATTTCTTTTGCTTTGTTATTATTTTCCTTGTCATTTTTTTCTAAATTCTTTCATGTAATGACCAAATGCTTTGAAAATTTTCATTATACTGTCTGTGGTGCAGCAGAAGTGCACCTAATATATTTTTGAATCTTATTCTGGTTGTTCTGTGCAGCTGGTCTTATTTAATGTCGCATTTTTCGGAACTGGTAATTTTGCCAGTATTGCAAGCTTTGAAATTTCATCTGTTTACCGTTTCATTACAATCTTCAGCGTAAGTGTCGAGCTTTCTGTATCTTCTTGACAAACAGTTCAATAATTATATTGATGAGTATCTATTTGCCTCTTGATTGCAGCCGTTTCTAATGGCAGCCCTACTTATATTCAAGTTATTCATTCCATTCATGCTAGTCATGTAAGTTCAAGTTTACGTGCCTTGTTCCAAAGTAATACCATTGCAACTTTTTATTAGCTTGCTTGTTGAGATTATGAATGACGAACCAAGTATTAACTAAGTTCCTATGTGGTATTTTTTTTTATCTGTTTATGTCTGTTAATTACTTCTGCTCTTGTTCTTGAAGATCTGAGACAATCTGAATACAATATTACATCTATCTGTTATCGATCCTCTTGGTGGTGTCATTCATAGAACAATAGTTTGCAGTGCTAGAACTATGTAAAGACACAGCCCCTATTTGTATGTATAAATACACACATATAGGCAGAGAAAGAGATATAGATAGATACATACGCATATACTCAAACACACACACACATAGGGAGAGAGAGAGAGAGCATGATAGTATTTGGCCCTCATTACTGCTAACTCAATAGCAGCCCTTTGAAATTGAAAATCTATCGAATTCTATGATGTCTAAAGTAGAATTTAAATTGCCTAAACCAAATATCATGTGTTCTAGAGAATGTAGACTATGCACCGCATGGATACAAAATGAACAATTGTAATGATGAGGTGCCTTGTTTTGATTTGATATAATTTGCAAGCATCCAAATCCATTGAATATTGGTTGTATGTTTTTTAAGATGTGTAGGTCAATATGAATTCCTTGGATGTTCAAATAGTTGCCTATGATTTTCTCTAGCTCAGTAACTATATTGCAATTCTCCATTGTGTCCGCTAGATGCCTAAGATGCATAACACCACAGAACATGTGGATTTTCATTTTGGAAAGGCTGCCATTTATTTTCCCAAACATGGGGCCAAACGTAACCCTTTCAAATTGAAAGTCTGTGTCATGTTCATCAATCATGATTTGCTATGTCTAAATTGCCTAGAAAGCAAAAATCAATTGTTCAGGAGGCATCTTACCTGTGCATCAGTCGGACACAATGGATTGTTGCAATATGGTCAGTGAGCTAAGGTATATCTTAGAACATAGAATGTGAAAATTCAGCTTTTCCTCAAAAAACCAAGAATCCAAACCGTTGCTTTTGATCTATAGATGCTTTTTTTAAAAATGTTTATCTATATTTGTATTTGTGAGCGCATACATGAGTGGGTACATTTGTAATGCACTTGCATGCAGAGATTACGAGGAGATCACTCATTAGATTGTTTCCTCTGATCTTTTCATTATTTCAATTCTTGTTAGGATTGATCTTCCGGGTTTCCTTGAATTTCCATTATAATGTAGGTCAGATTTCTAGAGTCTGTGATTGATAGACAAACAATGTCTAGATATCGCCCAATATAAATTTTTCATTGATCTTTACCTTATTTCAATTATAGTCCATGGTAAAGTTTAATGAAAAATTTATATTGGGGCTCTTAGTAGTCCTGGTGGGCCTGAAAAAACCAAGCTTCATCCATCATTTTCAGTTCAAATGCCTAATTTGACCTGGAATTTACGAAGTTTGATTTTTCTAGGATGGGCCCTGGCAGAAACATCAGCTTAATAGTGAATAGGAGTGCAGCTGATGTAGTAACAGCTTGTTGATGAGTCAGAGAGAATAGGATCAGTTGGAGCCTAGTCAAGCCTGGAAGCATATTACTAGAATTGTAGCCCAATTAGGAATCATTAATTTACCATTTGAATTAGTTTCTTTGAGTTGGAGTTCATGTGAGTTCGAATAGCAGTCAGAGCATTTCATCTTGTTTGAGTTGGTTAAGTAGTTTGATGGAAGTGGGTTCCGATAGTACCATGTAGGAAAGTGTAGCTAATTTATATATTTACATAGCAAGAGTAAGAGAGAAGTTTTATAGTTGGCAAAGAAATGGGATAGGAGTCTGTAGAAGGGGTTTGAAGGGTTGTACAAGGTATCACTTTCCATTCAGAAAAAATTCTTTTTTTTTGGTTGTCACCTTAGTGCAATGATAAGGTTGCTTCATCGTGACTTGGTTTCATAGGTTTGAAATATGGAAATAGCCATATCTGACACAGGAGTAAGGCTACATACATTTGACCCTTCCAAATCCTACAGTAGTGAGAACCTCGTGCATTGGGACACCTTTTTAAAGGGTGAGTCTCGGTATAATAGTAAGGTTGCTCCATTGTGACGGGGGTGTTATGAGTTCGAAACATAGAAATAGCCTCTCCGCATGCGAGATAAGACTACATACATCTGATCCTACCCACTTTGTGCGGTTGTAGGAGCCATATGCACTGGGTTGCTCTTCTAGAGGGTGCGTAAGGTTGTTCTACTATGACTTGGGTGTCATGTGTTTGAAATACAGAAATTGCTTTTTTACATGAGAGTTAAGGCTGTGTACATTTGACCTTCCTAAATCCTGCAATGGCCGTGCCTTATGAATTGGGATGCGCTTTTAGAGGTCTAGCCTTGGCGTAATGGTTGCTCCATTGTGAATCGAGTGTTATGAGTTAGAAATATGAAAACAACCTCTTCAAATGTAAGGGTAAGGCTGCATACATTTGACTAACCCTGGATATCATAGTGGCAAAAGCCTCGTGCATTACAATGCCCTTTTGTTTTATGCCTTGTGAGCTCAAGAGGCTTTGGCTACATCATTAAGTTGAAGAGGATGGTGATCCTCTTGTGGACTCTAATATATAATTTGAAGTATTTCATTTTATAAAATATTTTTTTTGGATGGTTTCAGTGCAAAATCATCACAATGATACGAACAAAGGCCTCACAAAATATGACTTTTTTACTTCATTTATTTTTGTTTGTTTATTGTTTTTTGATTTTCTGTAATTTCATTGATAGTTTCTAGTTTTTTCCATAATTTTAATTTGGAATTGTTGAAGCCAAATTGTTGGAAATACTCTTTTGATCTCACCAAAATCCAGTTTTAAAACCTTGACTCCAGTGTAATATCAAGTGTTGGAAGTACTCTAATATCATATATTAAAGAGACTTCGCTATTTAAAGTGGAACATCTGTTCAGAGATAACATGTACCCTATCTGTTTCAGAATTAACTTGGTGATAGACAAGGTTTTAAATCCCCTAAGAAAGGGTTGGCCCTATTTCTTCGTCAAATGGGATGCATTGTTGTCCTGCCCCATCCTAGCAGCTGTCTGTCATGCATCCTGATAGATATCTGCCATCTCTCTTTCCTTTTTCTTTCTTTCATTTTTCTTATTTCTCCCCTTTTTTTCTTTTATTTTTCTTATTTCTTTCCTTCTTTTATTTCTTTTTCTTCTACTTTTCCTGTCTTTCTTTTTCTTTTGCTTTCTCGTATCTAACCATTTCTTTTTTCCTTTTTCTTCTTCTTCTTTCCCTTCTTCCTTTCTTTCCTTTCTTTTTTCTTCTCCCATCCTTTCTTTCTTTTCTTTTTCTTCTCCTTCTTTCCCTTTTCCTTTTCTTTTCCTTCCTTTCTTTCTTTCCTCTTTCTTCTTCTCTCCTTGTGCAGATAGATTTCAGCCTCCTAACCTTGTTATGGTCCTGTTCTCACATGAATGGGATGGGATGGCTAGGATGCCCCCGGTCCTGCAGGGAATTAAAACCTTGATGATAGGGTAACTTCACATGATTTTTTTTTTTTTTTTTTGATGCTCTGTTTAATGTTTATAATGAATTTTACTTATCTAGATATTCAGAAATAAAACCATGTTTTGTTTGTAATGTTTCTTTTGAAGCAATCTTCATATGAAGTTTCATTACCTGAGCAAAAAAGGCTACCAATGGTGCCCTGCTCTACATGGTCTATTAGCTTTATTTCACAGAAAGGCACTATTGCTTGGCAAGAATCTAGACATTATTATCTTTTGCTTTTTTTGAAGGTGTCCACCTCTTATGATTCTGGCATGCAATTATACATTCAAAATATTGGGTGGAACCTATTTTATCTGAGAGCTTGCTCCTCTCTTTTGTTTTATTTGGTATAAGCTATAGGAAAATCCACGCACAATCTAATACAGTATCAGCTTCTTAGTACATTATAAATGAACAGAGGCCAGATATGTAGTTGGTATGGTCGCTGCTTTTAGTACCTGATGTACTTACATTTCCTTTTTTTTCCTTGCATGTTTGCTTTAAGTTTTCAAGTTATTATCATGAGGGAGCCTTAACATTACTTATGTGTGCTGTGGTTGCGTTATCTCTCTTCTGATGGTTATATTTGTCATAATCTCAGAGCTGGCAAATTATTTCTTTTCCCATCAAGCGATAGCCAACATCATGTCTGAAACCTATTTCTTCATAACTGTCTTTTTATGCTTTCTTATTAGTATTCTTTGAATAGCTACTTTATGTTATGAAGTTTTAGCTCTTTTCCTTTTTCCCTAACATCATTTAAACTAAATGCAGATGCGTCTTTAGTGCAATAACCAAGCTTATTCGAGTTTCACGACTAGGGTGCTATTTTCTTGTTATATTATTTTCAGATGTTATGACCATTCATTTCTTTTTCCTGGTAAGCATACTTTTCTTGTTTCACCTTTGTGCTTTCTCTTATGGCACTAGTACAGTGGTTGCTTTATGCCAGTTCTCTCTTATGACTTTTGTTTCAATACTGTAAAGATATTTTTACAGAAATGATCTGGATTGTGTAGTTGGAGTGGCAAAAGGAGCTTTATGAAACACATTGACATTATTATTGAAGATTCTTTAATAAGGGTGTTGTATATGGAATAGTTCAAAATCTTACTTAAAGTGGAGGATATGCTTACATCTGAGAAATCGTAACAATGGTATTGGAGAAAGGTTACAAAATTGATGCTATACTTGACCACATTTGATAGCAGAAGCATGCAAAGTTCTGGCACCATCATATGGTTCAATTTTCTGTCACTTTCATTTACATAAAGATTTGACACACTTTTATGGCGAGAAAGATGATGTGGAATACATACTTAAAACACATTATAAAGCAAAAGGAAATGATAATATTCAAGAAGTTAGATATGAAACAGAAGTTGGCAAGCTCTATAAATGGTTGTAAACTTGTAATATTGAAGAGATGGTCTATAGTATGGCATTCAATTTCTAAAGACAAATTTTTATCTGGTTGTTGCTTGATGTAAAATGGAAGGCACTTTGAATTTTTTTTTTGGAAGTAGTGAGGAAAAAGAAGAAGGATGACTAATATAAGAATTACTAATGAAAGAAAAAATGAATTGAAATTTGATAGTCACAATAGTATGATCTAGGTCAACTTTACATTCTTCATCCTTTGAAATTGTTAAAGATGAACTATTTATTGATGCAAAGAATTAAAGATCCTAGTGTATGTTAGTTTTTGCTAATGTCTGATGCAATGTCTGCTAAATTGTGCCGAACCAGTCGGGAGCATACTGAATCGGACCTATCAATTACCGGCACGGTTCATTCCTTTGGTTCGAAAGGAAGCCCTACTGTGCAAGAGGGAGGGAGGAGAGAGAAAGAGAGGGAGGGGGAATAGGGATCCTTGATTATCTTTGCTGATTTCAAATTGGAATTGGCAAATCATTTGCTGACTTCACTAATCCCTAATTATTTTTGCCGATTTTGAATTGAAATCAGCAAATTGTTTGCCAACTTCAATTCGGATTCAGTAAAAAAATAATTAGAAATCCATGGTTTTGAAATAAAATAGGGAATTCCTATTTTAATGAGGGCATTCAAGCCCCCCCTCTCTCTCTCAGCTTCTCTTTCTTTTCATCTCTCTCCTTCTTCCATCCCCCTCTTTCTTGGGCTCTCCCTGTGTTGGTGTGCCCTAGAGCGACACAGTGTGGACCCATACCTTGTTGAACCAATCACCGACCGGTACCCCCTTTGGTACTAGTTCAGCGAACCTTGGTTTGATGAATCAGAGCAAGAACACTATTGTTACTTATCAATAAGAAATGTTAAAGAAGACCTTAAGTTAGAAATATAATATATTGTAACATAATGGATATGGATTTTCCTGCTGTACCCTTTTTTTATTGACATTAGGGAGTGTGCATGCTCTAGCTTCCCTGCTGAATGGAGGACATTGAAAATTTATGATAGATGATTAAAGTATGGATGCATATTTTTATCCTATTTACTGGTGATCTCTTGCCTTGATGCTTGGTCATATCTTAGGCCTTAATTTTGCTCTATGTTGCCATTTAATAACCAGATTTCACTTAAAGCACTAGCTAACCTGTCACCAAAAAAAAAGCACTAGCTAAACATCTTGATTAGAAGTTTTTTTCTTTATTTAATGATTTTTATCTAGTTTTTTACTGAAAAGTATTTTATCCGGCATGATGAGGCAAAAAATATATTAAATCTTGGTGTAAACCTAAACACCATTAAGACTTGAGGAGATAAGTGGTTTCTTTCTTGTTTTTTTTTTTTTTTTTGGTTCCTCTGGGCAGATCTTGGGTAGCTGTATCAATATTTCATTGGGTGTATAACATAATCTATATACTCTTGGTTGGATTCCTTGTTCTATATGCATGAATCCAACAAAAAAAAAATTTACAACATTTTGCCAAAAATGAACTTTTTTCAGATTTCTCATGAGAAAAACTTGTGGATATTCATCTATCTGGTTTCTTTAAAGAACCTCTTTATTCACTGATGTACTAAAAGTTTATTAGTAAAACTACATGTAATTACAAATATATAAAAATAATAAAAATAGGTAGTTTTTAAAGGGCATTTGGTTATAAATATTTTAATAACTTATCTGATTATTTTTAATATTTTGTTGACCTATTAGTTAGTTGATATATGTTGATTGTTTCTTATATATATATATATAATTTGTCAGAGGAGATTTGATCTTGTAATCTAGATCTCTTTTGGCTCTTACATCCTAGATATTTTTTGTCTTGGACAGATCTAGGTTGAAAAGAATCTTAAAGACCCAATTTGAGACTGCAATGTCAGGTTATGGGCCTAAAGTTGTCATTCGGCTTTAAGAAATCATTAAAGTGATACAAGAAAGAACTAATAAGAGGTGAGAAAGGGGAAGAAACTAGAAAGGGAAAGAGAAAATGGAGAGTTGGAAAAAGGGAAGTCTACAAAGCGAATGCCAGGTCTTTGTACCTAATTAGTGCATGCTCCTAACATCTTAAATTCTTAATTATTAGGGCTGTAGTACTATAGCACACAAGTTCCGATTAGGTCTAACTGGTAAAGGTCCGATTACATGCAGGCAAGCCTAATAGATTGAGAAACACAATTTGTTAAAACTTTCTTGGATTATACTTAATAGTTGATACTCCTGAAATTGGAATTTAGATGTCACAGCATCCAAGCTTTCCATGACATTTAGTTACTTATCTTCAATTAAAAGCTTCTATAAACAATGCAGCTAAGTATATGCTATTCCAACATAAATAGCAATAATTCCTTTTAGCTCCACTTCAAGATGTGATGGCAATCAGAATTAGAAATAAGAGGGAGTGTACAATTGACTTAGAAGTAGATGGTTGAGTCGAGAGTGGAGAGGTTGCTTTTGAAGACTTTATAGTAGGGGAAGGTGTGTTTGCTCTTATTTGAATCATGTGACTGTCCTCTTTACCCTCATTCATCTCTTCAGCAAAGAAACTTAAATAAATAAGAGGACTCGATTATTTTGTTTGCATTAATCTTTGTGACATTGACAGGAATATATGCCCTACAACCTGAGGTTTGTTATATGTACTCGATGGAAGTTAAATAAGCTATAGTAAACTGCTTCTTCAGCCAAGGAACATAAATTTTGAAGTTTATCCAATAGGAGTATCAAAGAAAGAAGCACTTTATTGACTTGGCATCCATCTTATCACCTTTGAGATTGGGCCCGATGAATAAAGCAATGACATCCATATACTTTTCAAAAAAGAAAAACGAGGATGATATTGGAAATATAACTTTGCATGTTGTCCATTTGGTATAGAAGATGGCATTCTATTAATGCAAAAAAAGTACTTGAGAAAATTTCTCATAACCTCTTTGATATGATGATGTTTATGCTCTGTGATACCATTCTGTTGTGGAGTATAAAAACATGAAATCTGGTGTATCATTTCTAAAGAGCAAACCAAATTTTGGAATTTAGCAAATATGTATTAAGTCAAGATCTATTTTTCATCAAACAAATAATATAGTGAAAATGAAGTGCATGTAAAACAATAACTCTTCGATGAAATAGTTCACGAGGAGCATTACCACGAGTCTGATATTTTTCTTAAACTGTCTATACCAAAAATGGAGCATCAGACAATTTGGATTTGGAATATTTGTTAACTGAGACAGAAGGCTGTCCTAATACCAACATGCAGTTTTCATGAGTAATCACAGTATGACATGTTGGTGCGTCACCTCCATGGTTTAAACATCATAACATATTGTACCAAAAAAAACATCATAACATATGCAAATGCATGCACTTTGTGCACATACATAATATGTACAGATGCACTTGCACATGCAAAGACAGGCAATACATAATATGTGTACGGACATGTATGTATGCATATGTAAAGATATAGCTGCAAATGTATAGATATAGAGATGCGCATGCACATACATGCAAAAGACACATCCACATAGGCACATACATTTAGAAAGCAAGAATTTTTCTAGTCTAAGTTGTTTTTTCTTAACTCAATTATGGATTTATAAGGATGAAGGAATGCCATGGGAAACCATTGCCTTTCAGTTAACCGCTATCTCCATGGTCATGTAATGCTTTTCCTATGTAGTGTACCATTTGAGGAATGGGTTGGAGGATATTCATGACATTTTTATTTGGTGGTAATAATTAAGTTAGTTCTTTTGGATTCCATGCTGATAAATACAAGTTTAGAAGCTGTTGCATATCACATATCTTGTCTATCTAAAAGATTCATAAGAAGATTGTTAACCCAATGTTCCTATACGTACCATGATATAAATAAAAGAACTAGACAATTAGCAGCAGCAGATAATGTCTTTGAAAGTCATGATGATTTTCTGTTTATGAACAGGTTCGCAATACTGGAAGTTGGATGGAAATTGGTAATAGCATCAGCCATTTTGGGATTATGAGTGCCCAAGTAGTTTTTATATTGATTCTTTTTGCCCTCACGAATATATACACAAAAGATATTGAAATTCCATCTCTACGGTTGTCCTCACGAAAAGCAATGTAATATGATGTATTTCTTATTTCTTATATTGGAGATAGTGGCAAAAGGGTTATGATTTCTTTTTGTTCAGGGTATTTAAACAGATCAGTGGTGAAAGTTTTACGATTTTGATAATTCTTACAATTTTGATTTAAGATGTTTATAATTGAGCTGATATTTCTCACAGACCAAGTTGTTGTCTTGATGGTGTGCAAATGTTAGTAATTGTATCACTTGATGAAAGTATGATGAGTCATTCAAGCAATTGAGCAAGTCTACATTGAACTTGTTCAGTTGTTTTGCCACTGTTATATATAAATATGACGATGACCATGAACTCTGAATAGGCTGAAACACATGAACCACCATGTTCTATTCGTCAAGCTATAGTTTATACATTTGACGCAAACTCATACATTTGAGCTGAACTCCCAAGGAATGAGTTTAAGCAGATTGGTAGGTCTCAACAATACATGCACCGCTCTTTATTGTACGCTTGTACTCAATGTTCGCAATCCCTGTATTGGACTGTATAATGGTACCATATTTATAGAGTGTCAGTACACCTAATATGCCTTGGATCGAGCATTGGTTCCATACTGGTATTGCACATAGACATTATGCCTACGCATGAGTAAAATATTAAAGTAGTTTTCCCTTTTTTATTTAGAAGTTGGAGGATGCTTCTACTCCGCAACAAATGGTTCGCTCCCTTCGATTCCACCGCAATGTGATGCGTATGATCTGGAGAATGATTAGCCGGACAGCGTGCTACAAGCTTGCTTTATGGCTTTTTTCCTTGACCTCTTATGGCCAAATAAAGTACCTGTGAAGTTTGGAGTCTTGGCCAAATGTGGATTTCTTATATGTCACACCTCTTAGTGGTTGAAGGACCGTGCTGTAGATTAGTTTATTTGGCAGGCAATCTGTCTGATATTTTTGCTATATTGTATTATCGGTGTTTCTTTCTAGCTGTTCTCAAGCTCCCTTCCACAGTAACTCTGCTACGGCGATTTTGCTAGGATATAGTTCCATATGGTGGCACCCGCTCTGCTAAGAACTAGGTACAGGGCGAGATATAGGGTTCCACCAGAGATCAACCTCTCGATCAAGGTTTTTATTCTTTGACTTCGAAAAGGAAATAAAGAAGAGTTCCAGAGTCTCTAGAGTAGAAAAATGACAGTAATTTGAATGGGGCGGTTAATTCTCACACGGGGAAAAGTTCAAATAAAAAACGTGAAGTATGGTAGACGCCACTGTACATCAGTTTGCTTCCACAGATGCATCAAGCAGATGGATCGACTTCGCCAAAACAACTGACGCTAGGAGTGCAATACGTCTATTGTACCAATACCCTGCCAGCAAGTCAATTTTCACGGTAATCGCGTATCCAGATATCCCGAAAGGGAAAAAAAGGGATAAAAAAAAAAAGCTTACAAAAGTCAATTTAGCTTCAAGACAATCATGTTAAGAATCTGATCCACATAAAATAGTAAAAACTTTGTAGAGGAACGAATCAACCTTATGATGCCTTATTAACTATGACCAACTTGCACACAAGAACGATCTTACATCGAGTTGATATGCAACAGATCCATCTAAAAGTTAATCAGAAACATGAGTATGAAAATACCCTATCATAAACCTCTATCAGCATTTCGGGTGAAACTATCAACAACTCAGAATATTACTCCTGCACAAGTTGTATAATATTTTTTTACTTTATTATTTTTGTTAATAAATGAATGCTCACTATTACATCTAGGATTGCTGCTGAGGAATCATAATATGAACAACCATAATCCACAATATCCAGCCATACTGCAAGTTCTTCGCCTACAGGTGGTTGAATCAATACCACAATCATCATCAGTAATACACCTGTGATCCACACGTGAATCAGGGACATGGCAGGCACTCTCAACCCAAGGAGTGATATTTCCACCAATGAACATTGCCGGACAAACTTGTAAAGACATTGCACTTGCATGTGTTCCTTGATTTCCATTCTACAATAACATAAAACATCATTGGTTAACAACCTAGTCTCAGCAAACTAGACTGGATATTCAACAGCATTAACAGCAAGCTTTTTCCAGCTATTTGATGGATTTATAGATCCTACGTTTCTGAGGCTAAGTTCGAATTAGAAAATGCCTTCAGGTTTCTTCTATCTCACTCAGAGTCAAAAGCAATACTTGCCAAAAGATCAATATGTAAATACAACACAGAAAAACCGGGAAAAATCTCAGCTTTCAAATACTTGGATCCTGACTGAAAAAGAAAAATTATGAGACACTACGGACACCATAACAAGCTTCAAGAATTGCTGATTCTTCACAGGATTACGAAGAACTTTAAATTTAAGAACCATATGTTTCAAGTAATAATACACATTGGCATGCACAGATTTGTCAAAATCAGAGTAGCCTTTTTGAAATTAAAGATAAATTCTCATATGCATGCTGCATAATTCTATAGTACTCCTAAAAGCAAATAGTTTTGGTTTTGGTCGTATCTGAATTTCTTCAAACAGAGAAATATTTAACGCCTTCTAATGGGTTATATTTCTTTCATTATATCTTTTATTATACAAATGAATTATCTTATTAACTCATTTGTTTCATATCGATTAGTATGAATAGTGAGTTATTTTGTACCATTATCTTATATTATATTGAAACTGATCATAATTTTCCTTAATTCCTATTCATCAAATCAATTGCATATTCCTTTAATACCTCGCTATAATTTAAATCTTTTATTTCATTAGCACACTAATTTAATGTTAATATATTTATAAATACAATAGTTACTCCATTAATCTCTTATTACATTCATCTATTTAAAAGATTATAGACATCCATTTAAATGAAAATAAAGAGGTTTTTTCACAGTTACAAAGATAGCTACCTTTTCTCTCCTTAATTTATATCAATTCCTTCCTCTCTCTACCATTTCCTTTGACCAAGTCATAAAACATATCGGAGATTTCTCCTCTTTTAAGTAATAAGAGATGACTTGATAATTTAGCTAGGTTTAATGGATCAGGTAAGAGAAATGCAGGACGAGAGACAAGAGGAACAGTTACTACAAATTTATGATCATTATTTTGCATTAATTAATATAGAATATTCTTTTGAGTGAAATTTGAATTATTGCATGATCTTTGACATGCAACGCATATGTTAAACACTAGTAGCTCCTAAATAGTTAAGGACAATGAACATAAATTGTCTCGGTAACATATAATCCAACAAGTATAATTAACAGTTACAACGAACTAAGCAACTAAGGATTTTTATATTTGTAATAATAACAATATCAACCATCAATTTAGTGCCATCATAAATCAATATTCACCAGCTTGCTTGCAATGCTCCAAGGAGAAGATAACAAAGATTAGAGAAACATAAAATCTCCCAATGCTTCATAAACTACAACAACAAGCTCATCAATGTCATCATAGATGGTGGTAGAACAGAAAATGTGGCCTCAAAATAGTTGATCGACAAGCTCTGTCTGAAAACCAACAAGCCAAAGCACTATCAAATGGCTCAGATCAGTGACTAAAGTAAACCATTCCCATCGCCCATAAGTGCTTCATTTCCTATTGAGGGAAGGTCCAGGAAGATGAAGCATAGTGTGACATGTTGCTAATGGTAGTATGTCATCTGCTGTTTGGATATCCATTGCTGTTTGACCGTGATTTCACTCATCAAAGATGTGACAACACCTACATCTTTGTCCTCCAACAAAGATTTATGCCAAAGCCCCAAAATGAAGTTTTCATGAAGTCAACATTAAAATCTTCAATTGAGATCCAGTCAGCCCAACAAAAATAAGAAGAATAATATGTCACCTCCCCCTAGGAGCCATATCAGTCAAGCCAGGAGGTGCTGACATGGAATGAGATGGCTCACATCTTGAGATTCGTGTTATGAATCATTGCGGTCCTAACTGTCATGGTCGACCAATTCTTAGGATCAACTTGGTCTTTTATGTCATCACTAGACCCAATACATACCCACATACACAGCTCAAACCGCCTTTTCTTGCCATTTCAGTAACTACTAACCCTCTTATGATCCCAAAAGATGCATGTCACACATTTTTATTGCTTATTCATACCATTTAAGTATATAATAAGGGCTTTGATATGTCCCCCTTGTGATAGTGAAGCTGTACATTGGAAAATAATTGCCTTTAGATAAAATGAATCACTGACTGTGAAACTTCCCTCAGCACTTTTCAACAACTCCAAACTACAATTTGAACAAAATGTTTACCATGGTGGTATCACAGTTTTCCTCCTAAAAGTGTATACATTATTGAGCTCCCTGTCTCACACTTTTTCTAATTTTACTTTACATCCATAATTATTCCGAAAATTTCAAGTAATAATGCCAGTCGGCATGCAGGAACATGTGCCACATGATGAAACAATAATAATAATAATAAAAGATACTCTTGTTAAGTTAAAAATATTTGAAAATTAAATTAGCAGGTGCCATGCTGATCAGTGCCAGATGCCAATACACAGCGCATGCCAACTGGCAAGGGATAGAATGGGCACAGTTGGATTTTGGAACCTTGATTGCTATGTTTTTGCCATCAAACTAATCTATTTAAACAATCCAAAATGCTTGTAAGTTATTCTCATTTACTACAACAGGGGGAAGGAAAAAAAAATCTATTTGTAGAGAAGCTTGACCCAGCTTGAATGCATCAGATCTAGACCTTCACTCTATCATCATATCCCTTTTTATCCTCTCACATGTGCAGCCTCATATTCTCAGATATCCTTTCTAGCAAACTATATTCTTCCTCTAAATTGCTGGATCTGTTTTTATCAGCCAACCTATATGTGCACCATTTACCTCTTTGCCATTGCAATAAAGTAAGAATCTGAAATGCTTAAAAAATTTAGTTAATTATAACATGTAGAACTTGCTACATTTATAGGAAAAGCAGCATGTTTCAACCTCTACAATCTATACAGAATCAGTTCTAAGAATCAGGGTATGAAATAACAAAGTTTGAGAAAATTATATCATCAGCTTTTACTCTAGTGTCAACCCTCTAAGGCAAGGTTTGCCATAACATATCAAATTAGATGCTACGAGGCATACCATATCATACCGGTTCGGTACCAATATATGGTACAGGGTGTGTACCGGCACTTGGTATGCCAAACCGGTTCTGTACCGACACACTAACAAATTGACACCGGTACGGGGCTGATACCGAGATGATGAATCTTGCTTTGAGATAACACAGGCTTTCTAAACCGGACATGTTTTGACAAGTCGGAGTCAACAAGGAAACATCAAAAACCAACCAAAAGGTAGATAGACTAAGCTAATTTTTCTATTTAAGCTAATGGAACTGTGTAGCAAGGAGCAACCTTTTAAATTTCCCAGGAATTAAAACAGTATGGATAGAGAGAATACAACACTCATTATAAGAATCAGCACTCATCTTCAAAGCACGAACCTCAAACCAAAGAGACTGATAAAAAGATTATTACATAATGGGGAAAAATAATGAATAAATAGACGTGGATATTTCTATGACTAATTCACGTTGAAATGCAAACCTATGCCAAAGTAACTTAAATATTGTTGTGAATTAATGCCAAGGGATAGAGATAGCACCTTTATTGATGTCCAATTACTTATGTAGGACTCTGGCAGTTTCTCATGCCAAGAACTTCTTATAGGAAGAAGGTGACCCTCAGTGGTAAATACATAATTTTTATCGGCCAAAAATGAATCATCAAATAGAAGATAAAGATATTTACACCTGAGAGGAAAAGAGGAAAAGAGTTATTTCATGAAGTCTTAACATATCAACAATAAAAGTGCTCATTTTCATAAACGTTTGGCTTTTCCATATCAGCAAACATAGGATAACTCACGTTTCAGAAAGGAAGAAGCTATGCTGATGATCTTCTTGTTGCATGGTCATAACATCTCTGATACTTGCAAAACCACCATCCACTTTGGCATAAGAATTAAGAGAGTTGATGATTGATTCGCCCACTTCCATGTACCAAGGATCTGATATGTATGAGTAAATGTTAATCCCGGTGGAAGGAAAAATGATAAAAAATTCATCTAGTTCTGCATTGCGATCATTCCACTTTTTCATGTAATGGGTAGTCTAAGAGTAGCATAATTATAAAATTAAAAGAACTAAAGTAGCAAGATGTGTCTCCAGGAATCAAAGTTTTCTGCTTAAATTTTTGCTGCATAGAGATTTAAGGGGTTTAGGTGCACAACAAGCCCAGGCATTTTGCAAATGCTCATGAACAAAAATCTACTTTGGAATCTCACCCCTTAAAAAGAGTCAGAAACCGCATACATAAATACATACCACACATACATACATATAAATACACACATTTGAGGTGGGATGGTGGATAGTCTTCTTTTCTATTTTGGTAAGAGCCTTAGCAGCTGGACACACTAATACCCAATGGCCAACCTGGCAGTAGGCCCCAAAATCTGGGTATTAGGCCTGTCCCAAATCAACTCCACAAGCCCCAACATCATGTGCTTCTAAACACCAACAGCAGCATAGAATTATTTGATAAAGTTGGTCACCCTCGATGATGAGGATATCGACAACCTTCTGTCCAAGACTCCACTGTCTGGGATCAAGCACTTTAACCATTTACTACATATCTCATATCCTTTTTCTTCATGCCATTCGTAACAACTAGGGACTTAAATAATCAAATCTTCCTGATAGAAGTCAAAAGCCCAAAATTGGATATCAGCATTTAACAACTGATCAAACTAGTCAATTCTTTGTTCAAAGAAGAACAAAAATCTTCTAAAAAGAGTAGGTGACTAGCATCTGATCGTTCATTCGATGAATGAATTTCCTTGTACATTTGATTTGTACAAATGTCTACCCCTTATGTCACTAAGAAAGTGAACAACAATGAGAAAGATGATTGCAACAGCCGTAAGACTCTCTTTCTTGCAATAACTGAAGACAAGGGCATGCCTCTAGTCACTACAGCCACTGCAACAGGTAGGCACTCTACCTGGTGTTTTCTTTTTGTTTGGTGTCTTTTTTTAAGATTAGATTAGAAAGGGCTAACCCCACCTTCCTAACATATACCCAAGCCACCTGTTGAGGGCTGACTCCAACCAGATTCAAAAGCCCACCCTTTTGCCCAACTGGCACATGGCGCTACCATACAAGCAAGCACTTGGTGGTGATCTAGTGCTTTCAAAATCTCACCAAATAAGCTGTCAAACACATTAACCCCATTCCAAGAACTTCCAAACTTTTTGATCGGTACTTTTATCCAGCCAAATGTGTTTCCCTTGAGCATCTTTCTCAAAGCAATCTCTAATTAGATTTTCTTTTTTCGCTTGAATTGAAAGAAGCATATGGAAACTTCTTAACTATGCCTCATTTGAGGAATTCTTTTTGATAGTCTTCTTTCCACAATATCTAAAACTAACAAATTCATCTTCTTCATACTTCACATATTTCTCCATATTCTACTACCTCATGCTTAATACGTCAAACTTGGTTTACATCTCTGATTTTCTTAACCCTGTCCTGGCTAAATTTATAAATTCCCTTTTCTTTTCTTGTTCCAACCTAAAAATTACCAAAAGTTGCATATTTAGCCTTGTTTGCTTCATCTATCCTTATTTTTGAACCTTGCTCGAGATTTCACAAGCCAACATCAGTGGGATTGCTAGTCACCCACTAGCATGGAAATGTCATGCCATGCTAAAGCAGCATACGTGCAAAGCAACCGTGGAAAAAAAAACAAAGGATTTAAAAATAAATTTAATTAAAAGTTATAAGAAAAAGGTTAAATGGTGATGTACCAAGAAAAGATTAAATAAGTGTCATACCGGCGGGTGCTAAACACTGGCTTGGCATGGCATGTGCCTGTTGGTATGGACAGGCACAGCCGGCACCTACATGCTTGACTTTACATCTGCTAAAGTCCCTGGTGACTTTTGTTCTGTCTCTAATAAGAGCATGGTCCTTTTCTCTTATAGCTCATCTGCAACTTGCCATTTCATGACAAAGTTTCTTTATAAATATTTCTTTTACCTTTAGGCTCTCAAGAAACTTCTTTAGCAACTCTGCTTATATATCTCCATCATTTGGTTTGAAATCTTGAATTGGTTCACTAGTACCAAATTCCTAAATTTTATCCTAAAAGATGTTTTCTTGCTCTAAGTCCCACTATGTTATCCTGGGGAAATGTGGAGTTCTATTTCCATTCTTTGCTCCATGAGCAAGCATCTAGGACATGAGCTTATGAGCACCACCTTACAATGTTGATCTCTCTTCTACTTAGGAAATAATAATCTACGGTCACACATTTCACCTACTCTTAAATGTGACTAGATGTTCATCTCTTGCTATAATAACTTTTTGTTATTGCCGCATCATACACTGCTTAGCTGTATCAATCATCCACAATTAAGATTATAAAAATACTTGAAATATCTGTCATCAGCTGCCAAAATCATGCTCTCTCTTTTTCTAAAGGAAAAAAAAAGATCATAGGTGGAATCCACATAAGAATCATAAGAGGTCCTTATTACACAGACATCATGGAAATCAAGAATAGATTTGGTTTAAGACAATAACAGAACTATTAGATCATAAAAATTTAGACAATGATACACTCAAAACATCCTGACCACCAATGAAAGTAGGACTTTTAATTTCTCAGAGAAAATGCAATAGCAACATGCGGTAACTTTATGTGAAAAAGAACCAAACTGTGAAAGATGTTGCAAAGATGTGCTTTCATAAAATTGATTCCAGAAAATGTAAATCAAGTTTAAATTTGAGAAACTAAAATTTAATGGCAAGACCTTAAAGCAATTTCCTTTTTAAACTAAAGTATGTTTAGAATTTTACATGGTTTCTACTTCAGGTTCTAAATTTTCCTAAATGCACTAACTAGTTAAGAAAATACAAAACCAACTTACACGTACATATCAGATTCTGAAAAACAATTACAGTTCTATGACAAATTAAGCATATACATTTTTCCACCCAAAACATTAACAACCTCAACATATGCGAAGACTAAATCATAAGATGTTTAATCTTCAGCTATCTACTTGCTATCCATTTTTTCAAACCACAGGTACAAGCACATACCAACTTCTTAACTTTCAATGTGACATTTATTGCCTTGTTCAAATGCTTATTTCCCATTTGTCAACATACTAGCACATGCACCTGCATATGGACATGGACGCTGCATGTTTGCACCCATACACCAATGCATGCACATGCACAGACAATTATGTAAATTTTGAAAGAGTTCATGACCTCTAGGTGCATGATAAAGAACTAGGGACCTCCTCATTTTATCCCTACATTTCTCAATGTACTTTTTGCAGTTCAACTGATAAAATTTCAATTACATCTATAAAACAGTTCCAAGACCTTTAGTTGCTTGATAAAGGTAAAATGTAGATTCGGCAAGTTCAGGGCGCAATGGATAATATCTCTCCGTAGGATGCAACATGTCATGGTCCAAAAGATACCTGTAAAAACAAAGAGATATCCCATCTGACATAGGCATTGGCTACTACGTCGCCTCAGAGAGATGATATAGTATGTCAAAGAAAGGAAGTAAGGTATAAAAAGAAGTTTCTTAATTACCAATCTTTTATGTGCTATTGCCATTGCAAGTAACAAAAAATTACAATATACACTGAAACAAACCAACAGAAGCAAAAGTTTTACATTTGGAATATCAAGCTGTAATGGTTACTAAAGGAAGCTGTAATGATACTAAAGTTAGCTGTCCACAATGTAAAACGGTGCAAAAAAAGAAGTACCTATTTTACAGATTTATGCTGAGAAAGACAATCCAAAATAATAATAATAAAATGACTTACAGGACATAAGATTATTTAACAAGATAATCTTTTATTATTAATCAGCCAAAAATTTCTCATCTCAAACTGTTAAACATCAAAGAAAGAGAAAAGGGATGTTAACAAGTTCCACAACCATCAAGCAAGCTGTCCTTTAGGGTGGTCAACCTATAGAACCATCTCTGATGCGAGTCTATGTAATAGGCTGATTCGTGGAAAGGCATAATGATTCATTCCACTGCATTATTCCCAAGTTTCACTAGCCATGCCTCTTTAAATTCACAGAAGCTCATATTTTAGGCTTCAGAAAATCAAGCCTTTTTTTTTTTCTGGTCCCAGTCCACAAGCTACTATTATTCCACCTCACCTACACTCTCTTTTTTCGGGTAGAAATGAAGTATAGGCAATAGGCTACACAATGAGGGTCAGCCCTCCTGCAAATACCCCTATTCCCCCAAACCCCGGTGAAGATGGGATTTGATCCCAAGTAATTTGATACAACTGCCAAAAACTTTAACCTAGCACCCTCAGCATGAACTCCCTTCAATATTAGCAAATATACCACATGCTGCATGGTCAGCTTGTTTTTTCCCTCTCAACACACTTGTATTCTCTATGATAAAACAAAAGTTTAAGAGAGATGTTGAGAGACTAGAAATCAATTGTGTTGTGCACAAGGTTTTAAGCATCATTTGTCATATGCTCGGTACCAGTGCGAGCTGACTATACCATATATTAATACTGAACCGGCACGTGGTATGGGGGGACGTACTAAGTGTCGGTATGCCAAACTGACTCCTATACTGAGCGTACCAACATAATAACATGATGGTATTGGTATGGAATCCGGTACCAAAACAACAAATCTTGTTTAAGTTTTAGCCTTGACCAACCTATTTGGGCCTATTATGATTCACAGTAGGTTAGAAGTTTCAGCCAAAATGCATCTATTTCAGCCAATTTGGAACATTTTTGGATGGAGGTGATCCAAATCATCCCTCCATTTTAAGTTTTGGGTGATTCTGGCCAGGTTTAACCAAAAATGACTAAAACTTAAAATGTGTAACTTATTATTAATAAATCTATTTTTCAAATTTGAGTTAGTGATCAACACCTAAATCAAGGTTTGCCATTTTGATACCGAACCCCAAAGCAATACCATCCTATGATAGCATCAGTTCGCGGTTCGATATGGTATGAGACAGTATACCAATTGTTGGTATGGTATGAAACACCATACCGATATGGTACGGTATGTCTCATACTGGATGGTATGGGGTAGTACAGCAAGCCATGACCTAAATCCCTATAAGAACTTCTAGACTAAGACATGCAGGTCACCTTAACCCCACTACATGCCAAAGCCTTTGGCGAGCAATGTTGCATCGATACAAACATGAGAATTGGATCCAGACACATGTCCAAATATCTGACTTTGCAAGAAGCGAAAAAAAAATGATAGGGGAAAATGTAGAAAAATAATTTTAACTAAAATATATACATTTAAGTATTTTATAAAAGAATATTAAAGGATGTGTTTGTTAAGGTTTTCCAATATGCAGCTTTCTCATCCAAACTTTCAATTAGCTTAAGAATTTAAGGAAATGGGCAATCCATACAATTATTTGATATGCATATTCTTAACCAAACTTTAAAAAGAACAAAATCTCATTGTTAACATTATCATAATGGGTCAAACTAACTGTTTGAGAGCTCAATCCTTGAGCAATTTCTAAAAACTAAAATTAACAAATTTTGATAAGTATCCAAGGGTTTGACAGGTATCTGACTTGAGTTCTATGAGGTGGGCAAGAGTGTAAAGGTAACTCAGCCGCGAAGGTCCCTATGCTAATACTTTGTAGAAAGTAGTGTGAATGACTAAATAGAAGGAACCATCATGTGCAATAATAACAGCTTGTTTTTTATCTAAACAAGTATAACCATTGTATCTATAAGTGTCTAGAATAAACTGCTTAACCTCAAAACTATAAAATAAAATCCCCAAATTTAAGATATTTGGAGGCCCTACTGATAAAAGACAAAAAAAAAACGGCTTCAACGTGCAAGGGATAAAAAAGCTTCATGGTTGCAATATGGAGGGTAGTTTTGAACAATGGAAGTTCAATAAGAAACTAATACATATTTTCACAGTGCAATATATCAGCAATGCTTTCTGAATTTCATCTATAAACAAAATAACTTTAGCTTAGAACTATTGAAACTATATAAAAAAAAAAAAATCCTATATTTATAACAGAAGCACTCTCCATTGTGCAACAATTATTCTGGGGTCCTTTGTTTCCTTCCATTTTCCTTCTTTGAATATTTTCTATCTTTTTTAAACTGCAACCCTGCAAACCCAAGCAAAACCAAGTTTTACAACATTGGTTGTGCATGTGTTATACTTATGCATTATTTTTTTAATAGTGTGACATCCAGTTACGCATTATTGTTCTCTATATGAGTATACATTTTCTTTTTTGTCATAGAGTTTATTGGTCTTATAAATGCAGGACACTGCATGGCTCTCAGGTAGCCTAGTATTTTAACAAGATATTGCATTCACCCTGTCACTTGCTTCTCGAGTTTTGACAGTAACTACAAAATTCTCATGCAGCTGTTGCACAATAATAGTTTAAACAACAGTCATAATTTGACAGACAAGATCAGATGAATCTGTTTTTTGTTTTCAAAATTCTTGGTGGTTGAAACTAGAAGCCAGAAAAATGGTCTCTTTTGACGGATAGATTGTAGAATAGATTAGGCACCAGATATACCTTTCAGGTAGCACACCAAACCTCTGCCATACATGGAAAAATTCACGATGTGATGAGTTGGCGGCAGCAATATCTCCCACAAGAATCTGTTGGCAATTAATCATGGATGAACATTAGTGTATCTATATTTTGCAATCATATGGGATTTTTTTTTGTTTTCTTTAGCACATATGGGAATAAATCATATGTGAATGTTGCAATCATATGGCAAAAAATCGTATGAGAATTTTAGGGGCCTAAATGGTAACCTGAAGACCAGGCCAGAAAGCTTGAAGGCTTGTGAGCTGCCAGTAGGTTGCTCTTCCGGTTCTCATATCAGCTTCATGATACCTGATAGTACAACAAAACTGGAGTTCGTATGAAATCTAGAGGATGAATTATAAAATTGAATGTCAAGATTTTAGGAAGCAGAGAAACAAAAAATCAAGACTGCATGCAGAACATGATAGTATATTATAGGGTGGTATTTGCAGATTCAGAATATAAAATATAGATGAATCTTAGCATAATATTTTTGCAAAATGCAGTCATATCTTGTGTAAGTCAATAGGTTTATTAGAAAAGCATGATAAGGCCAAAAAAGTATCAGCAAAAGAAACATGTACAAAAAAATGAAAAGAACCATGCTTAGCGTCATTAAAGCAATGTTTTAGGTACCATGTTGTACCAGTTATACTGGCCATATCATACCATATCACTGACATGGACCAGTATCAGTACGCCAGTCTGTACTGTACTGCACTGGCACATGATAGTTGGTGTCACCTTTTCTGTGTCACCATCAACTACTGTACCACGTGTTGACATGGTATAATGCTATAGTACCTGTAGGCACTTGACCAAGTACCAGAACCACAACTCTGACCTCGCTTTAAGCCATGAAAATTTCATTAGTTGCACGTGCTAGGAAAGTACAGAAGAGCAGTTATAGTGCATTAACCAGTACTTTTCTTTTTTCCTTTTTTTCTGAATGGTCTAGCACTTTGACCCTGATATTTAGTAAGAGGCATCTAACGTCAAAGGCTTGGCACAAGAGGATTGATGTCAACATTCTGTAGATATCTTCTCAATCTTATCCCTGGAGTGTTTGGTCACTAACAAGAGTTAAAAAGACTACATACATCTCACATGCTAGGCAGCCCAAAATTTTAGGTGCCAACATTGACTTCTATGATTAATAAATGATCTATAATTCATTAACTGACCTTATAAGCTGAAGGCATTTAATTCCAACTTTTTTCTAGCACATGACAGTACTTTAGTAAGGGCTTTTAATCTACAGATACCGTTCATACCTTTCAAATCAAATCACCATTTAAAAGTTAAAGGAACTTTTTCCTAACAAGTAGTTTCTGAAACAGAATGGCAGGAAAAACATTGATCGATATCAGAATTGAGATTTCCACACAAACAGGAAGAGAAATGCTCAGTGCTGTACCATGGGCCATGCCGGAAGTATTTCTGCACAGCTAGATAAGCTGAATGAAAGATGTCCCAGTACTCATCACTTCCAAAAAGAATGTAGGCTTTGATTAAATATTCGTAGAATGAATCAACTCCTACAAGAGGTGAGAAAAATTAGAATAAAAAAATGTATCAGAAACATGTTAAGAAAACCCAACCATACATACAAATGAATGTTGAAATTTTAGGTCATATATTGCCAGTTGATAAGCAAAAAGGCATCATTACATAACATCCTAACAAACATATTCTTAGCTAATAAGATATTAATGAACCTGATATTCTAATCTGATGAACTATCCTAGAAAGAGGGGCCATTGCTTGGTGCAATGGTAAAGGCTTGGGCTAACAAGTGCAATGGCACAGGTTCAAGTCCTAGGACAACCATTTTGTCCAAAAAATGCCAAAGTTTAGGCCTGTCCTAAGTTCTCCCTTCCTAGGACCTTGGATCATTGGAACTTGGGAACATAACAAGGTAATAATGTATGAACCATGCTGGAAAGGAAATTTATGCAGATAATTATCTGAAGCAGGAGAAAGTACCAGCGCCAATGCCGGATGAACATTCTATCCACTCCCCAGTGACAACATCAAGAGTTGTACCTAAAAGATTCAGAGAACTTCTCATGCTCCATAATTTGCGGAGAGCACGAAGAGCCACAGCTTCATATTTAGAGTCACCAGTTAATCGTGACAATGCTCCCATTTCAAGAATAAGAGAACCTGAAGATAGAAGTAGTTATTTAGTCCCTGGAAACTGAAAGAGCATTGCACCCAGAAGAGTTAATGATTAGCCCTCTCACCACAACCCGATGTGCTAGTTTCAGTTGTCTCATTTTCCATTACTCCATTCTGTCAAAACATAAATTTTACAGTTTTGATCAACAAAATCTAGTATTTGTAAGAAGATTACCGTTATACCAGTTGTCTATATATTAATAATAAACCCAGCAGATAACAATCTCTTTTGACATGGAACTTTCAAGCAGTAATATGCTTCAGCAAGAAATGAGGGGAAGACATAATTCTAAAGCATTTCCTTCAATCCATAATATTCCAGTTTCAATAATCCCACATGAAACAAATGTAACGTTCCAAATATAGAGCATCAAGCAAAAGTGTCCTTCTACTGGAACACTAATGCAGATAAACCAGAACTGAAAAGGAGAAGTTTTAATTACCATGTTATAAACCTAAATCCTCTTGTGCAAGTTTGACTCTATGTAGTAACAACTCAATACTGGCGTTTCTTATTACATTGTCTAAGTAATATCATCCAAGTTATTCATGCAGTAATGACCGGCAGCTCACATCTGTCCAAAAATTTTATTACTTTTACAGTTTTAAGACAGAAGAAAAGAAATATCCAAGTCAAGCTGCATAGAATGATATGCAAGACTAAAGGCACCTAGTTACAGAATAAAATCATAAAAAATCACATACCTGCCAGAATAAATTTCTCAAAGAGTCTCCCAAGATAAGAAAGAAAATTTGAATGAATGAAATCATAAGCTACACCTCCTTGCATTATTTGATCCTTTTTTGCAGCCTATTGTAAAATAAGCATCAACCATCAACCCCTTTCTAAGCAGGCATGGGGCTGGGCATGAACAGTATTATGCTGTATTTTTGGTATAACAAGAACAGGATAAGAAAAGATCACTCTGATACAGGAGTTAGTTAACCAAGGCTTGAGAGGTGGAAAAGTGACTCAAGACAGGATAGACGTGTGCAACAAAAATCTGAGACCTTACTAAGAATGCAGCCTGAAGTCACAGTGGATGAAAAAAAGGGGGGATGACCTAATGGAATAAAAGTGAAGGTATAACTTCTACTTATCAATCAGATATGCTAGCAATGATGGTAGATGCAAAGTTGAGAGAAAAAATTGCAAAGGACTCATGAAGGCAAAGTCAAATAGTCAAAAAGCTTTTAGAATGAAACTGGAGCTTTCTAATAATTGCATCCTTGATTTTTGGATAGTCATCAGAAATATATCTTATCTATGCTCGATGGTTAATGCAACTTGAATAACAAGTCTCATCAAATACAAAGTGATAAGTACCATTTTATAATAACCTTAAACAAAATTTTCATATATTTTAAGCTAGTTTGGCTTAAGTTCTCTCACAGATTACATCTAAGACCATCTTCTTTGACAAGGCAAGGAATCCTTTCTCACAAATTCCATTTATGTCCTCCAATCTGTATGACCTACTTTAAGAACTCACAGCACAACTTAGTGCATGCGAAGCTCCAGATGATGTAATTTTGCAGTTCAACAATGTGAAACACAATTAAATCTAAAGCAATGAGTACACTTATTCTATGTATGTCAGTTAACTCCGTAAGATTATCACTAAGCAATCAGCAAAATAGTGCATTATAATGTAATCTATTTATTAGGGAATAATTGTGCATGCAACCCTCCTACCACCACCACCGCAACCTCCACAACAACCCTCCCCCTAAAAGATCTCTTTGTATCACCAGTCACTCTATGAGGAACTAGTAAAGAGCTCAAAGAAACTTGGAAAAGATGCTACACAAATGAAAACTTTAGAATAACAGAAGCAAATTTACATGCAGTACCTTCAGATTAATCCATGCATATGGCAAGCCAGTGGGACTATCAAATGCAGGTAGGAAGCGTTGTCCCAAGTCTTCAGCAAGATTGAGCAATTGATTCTTGTATAATCCATGATCTAACCTGCTTTTAGTATCAGTTGCAAGTATATGTGCAGAAATAAGCCCCCCAAGAACTCTTATGTTGCACTACAAAAGTAACAAGAAATAGGAAAAACAAAACTGTTAGAACACCATAATGACATAAGTATCAGTTCACTGAATCCAACTTCCAACCATACACACATATACATATACATATATTCTTCTTAGATTAGTAATAAGAAAAGATGGAAGAACTAAAGCATATACCTCAAACAGATTTACCCGAGCATCTACGTCAAACGTCAGGTTATCAGAAAGCCAAAGAACTCCTCTTTGAAATTCTGTGAAGTTACCTAAGACAACAAGACTGCAATAAGCCAAACAGAGAGGGCATCACCTATCAACCTCGTGAAAAGACTATCACCACCAAAAGATGTTTATATGCACTGTCAACATATTCCTGACGCTTAAGTGCATGCATGGTGTAAAAATAAAACACAAGGAACCAGGCGCATTACCTATCAACCTTGTTAAAACTAAACCAGGAAATCCTACTTATGCAAATTAGTTAACACATTGCAATAATTCACATGAAATCATGTTTTCAACACTCAAAGTTCTAATAATTAGAAGCATAACATGCCAAGGACTGATCCCAGAAGAATACAGAAGCACCAACGTTAGATCTACATTCAATATCTAAATCTCACTCATCTGAAACCCAAAAATTATTGAGATAATGATTGATAGTCATTAGTTGCAGCACCTATGAATAGTTCATATTTTGATAAGTCAAACTTAGTCAATATGTTAGGCATACCTTGACAGTGATTCAATAAGTGATAAGGCTGATCCATTATAATTTTGGGGTAAGTATTCAAGCTGAAAATAGGATAAACAAACAGTTACTTGACCCAAAAAAAAAAAATAATCGTTTTATCATAATAATCAAAAGAAACAACTCAGCTTATTAACAATTCCACACCTTCAAATTCCCAAGCTCACTGAGGGAGTCTGTGAAAGTTTTGGTCAGAGGCTTTAGTTCATCATGCTGCAAAAGAAAGCAAAATTAATAATGACTGCTAGTGCTAGACAAGATAAACAGATCACAGAAAGAAACTTCACAGGGCAGAAGAACTGACCGGAAAAGCATGAGCCATGTAGTTTTCATATGCATGATAAAACCTGAAAAAATTAAGTAAAATATAACATTTAATTACTGAGAATTTTTAGCCGAGGAGTAAGGCCTCATTTTGCTGAGTAGTTGAGAAGTTCCAAGAATATAAATGCTGGTACAAGGCAGTCATAATCTAAGGGACATTAGTTTTAGGATTATATGATCACTGGTATATAGCTCAAATAGATGGAAAATTGTTCTAAAATCATTGGTTGGTATCCATGTCCACAACAAACCATACTACCCTTTGGAGGCAGACTGCAACTTTACATCATTATTTAGCTAGTTGAATTAAGAACTTGACAAAACTTTCAATGTATATTTCTAATTTTTAACTGCCTTTGCTTAATGGTCTTGTAAATGCTCCATAGAGGCCAGAATTCCAGATCCTCTCCCAGCATCAGAGACACAATGCTACGTTCTAAATAGGCAGTTACTGATTATGGGTATGGGGAAAAAGAATGATATTTGTGTTTCTAAGTATGAAGATTGAAGTAATCAAAACCACAAAAAAAAAAAAAAAGAGTTTGCTATTAGCATGATCATAGCTAAAGCATATTTTAACTAGAAGCATGTTGTTATCTAAGTTCATTGATAAATTAGTCATAAAAACAAGTTGGAAGATAATGAATCCAAGAAAGGGACCAGAAACAACAGAGATTTTGACATAGCACAAGTAAGTTTACTTTCAGCTAGAGGCACATCAAGATCTTGAGGAATATCAAATTCCAAAAGTCTGCAGAGGTTTCAGACTGTGTTTTTATTTACCAATAATTTGAACAATTGTAAAGGGGGTGAAACCCCAAATACCAGATATTATCTTCAGAGGTTCCAAACAATACAATCTATTGTCGAATAAGACATCTTTGGTCGATTTTTCTTTGAACTGAATTGTTTTCCCCTTTTATGCCTTTTATTGTTATTTCATCCGAAACCATAAAACTTGATGAAACAATCTGTCCCGCTAAAAATACCCAGAAACTGAATCACAAATTGATCCAGTTCTGAGATCTGATCTAACCAAATTTTTGGTAAAATAACTGTATCATCCGACTAACTACAATTGTTATGTGGTGCAAAAATTAAACGCACCACACACGAGACATAATCCCTCAACCCTCAAGACATGCACGTACTGCAAGGGTCGCCATGAAACTGCAGTGCACCCCATCCCGCCACTCAGCAACCCACTTCAAGTATGACTCTCCCTGACGCAACCCTCCTTTCAAAACGGCGATTGAATCTTAACAGATTACCCCAAAAAAGAAAAAAGAAAAAGCTTTGGTCCCAAACTGGTGATAATCTAAAATTTTTCAAGAACATCGAACTAGGGGCGCGGCGCAAAAGACGTCGCAAAGAAAATCAAAACAGCTAATCCGAAGATCCAATTTTTTCCCATCAAATATTTTTTAGAAATTCTACGTCCCCTATTTACCAGAAATTCTCGTGTTGCACAAGTTCTTGGACTTTCTTTCTAGTTACAAGAATCATCTATGTGACTTGTAACATAATTTGAAGACAAAAAAAAAAATCCCGATCAAAAATGCTAGTCAAACAAAAGGAATTCTTGCAGCCATAACGAAGAATATCCGGAAATTTGAAAAAAGAAGATGGGCAAAGATAATTCGACTCACATTTTCCGGACCTTCTCTCGCATGTACGCCTTCTTCGCAGCTCCGAAGCCGGCGGCGGGGTGGGAGAACGCGGAGAGGATCAGCAGAGATAAGAGGCCCCATCTCGCGGGCCCGGAAGCAGATCTTGCGGCCGGCATGACCTCGCTAGTCGCCCAAAATCTAGCGCGACACCAGACGGGCCTTTCTCTTCCCTCGTGCCCCCTCCGTGGTCAGCTACCAAGATTCGCCGCTCCCACCCAGCGCCGGCGTCTATCTTTGGACCTATAACTGGGGCGGTCAGGCCTGCGAAAATTTTAATTTATTCCCGAGCCATATCTTCAAGACCCAGCGGGACTTGTGATTGGATTGGGTGAGGTCGGTGTGGCTGGAGAGCTGCGTTCGCTTTCCCCTGGTCACAAAATGTTCCGTTGCACCCGGAATTCGCCACCCAAATACACACAACTGCGATAATTATTTCATGATTAACATTTGTTTTTGATATAAATGGTTAACATGTACCACTCAAAGTAGAGCTGCAAATGGATAAAAAATTGATCGGGTATCAATATATCTATATTCATATTTATTTTATCAGATAAATATAAATATAAATATTATTTAAATATAAAAATTTATATTCATATTTATTTTAAATAGATATAGATATAATTTAGATATTAAAAATATGTATATAATTATGAATATAATTTAAATATTAAATTTTATAATTATAAAATTAAAAATATTACTGAATAAATGATAAATCAAGCCAATAATATGTTTAGATGAATGTATATTTTTTTATAAATTAATAAATATTATTTAAAATTATATACAGTTATATATATATTCGAATATTCGGATATGGATTGGATGGTATGAGAACCCACTTTGCATGGCCGTAACTTTTCAAAAAAAATAAAAAAAGTAGAAGAGATCAGAACAGGGAAAGCTTATCTCCTGCCCAATCTCATGCGGTGAATGAGGATAAGGCCACTATCGCAGCTGGATGGATACCGTACGTCGGAGGAGAAGTGGCCGAAAGCTATTTGGATGAGATATGCCAGTGAAATCCAACTTTAACTATGGATTGGACGAGCTTATCCATCTTCGCTCCCTCTTCTTCTTAAACCCCACCTCCCCTCCTCTCAATCCTCCACCAAAATCCTTTCCTTTCCCTTCTTCCTCATCTTCGGTAACCATCGATTTGTTACGATCAAGCCACTATCACTCACAAACCCTCTCCCTCTCAAATCTTCTCTATCTCTAGCTCCAGAAAGCATATCTATTGGAATCAACCAATCGGCCGCACCTTGTCATCGCCATTGCCATGCCACCACTCCCGATCGCCTTGGTCGCCGACCATCGCCAACCCCACCCCTCCTTCCCTCTATTTTTCTTTAAGAAGCTACTTGTTCGGTTTGAGAAGGAGAAAGGAAGACAGAGAGGGAGAAAGAAAAAGAAGAGAATTTAAAAAAAAAAAAGAGAAAAAAAAAGAAAAAAAGAAAAAAAAAGAAAGAAAAAGAAGAAGAATAAAAAGATGGCAGATTTAAGATGTTTAGATTTGCCCCACGATTCGATCCAAATCATGATCTATACCGAGTGTCTCTCTCCTTTGTAGGTTGGTTGAGTCAGATAAAAAAAAATCAGATCTTGACTACTCTTTTCTTTGATTAATAAAATAAATTTGATTCATGATTTTTGATCTAGATCAGAAGAAGCATAGATTTAAGGATTAGGCCATGTGCCAAAGATCATGACTTTTTGAATTCGATTGTCTGTAAGTTTCTTTTTATCTTTGAACTTATTTTGTACAAATATATGTATTTAAAAATAAATTTTATATATAAAATATTAAGAAATTATTAAAGTTTGAAAGTATATGTTTACCCATGAAAAATAATTTAAAAAGTTGGATCAAGCATGACGCCACCTTTGTATGGTATAAATTTTGAAAAGAGATGATTTTTTTGTGTTAATATTGCATAATTTTTGAAAAGAAAATTATACTTGTTTATTTATGCATGAAGTTTTGAATAAAAGTTATTTTGTTGCTCTTTTAAAAAATATGAAAATTTGAGTTAATACTAGTATAAAAAAATACGTATCATTATTTATGAGAATTTGGTTATAGTAAAATCATGAAAAAAATTTTCTAGTTAGATTATGATTTAGGTCTAGTCAACGGGATTGATCGCTGGCCACACGACAGAAATATATTTTTTCTGAGCCTAGCCAATCAGAGCTAATCACTGACAAAATTAGTCTTTCTGAGCCTAACCAATCGGTACTGATTACTGACACATGCTGATGCATTCGCATGTTTATTTCAGGACTAATCTCTTTACCTTTTCACAGGTTTAATCATGACCATGTGAATCATAGTTAGTTCCTTTCTGAACCTAGCCAGTGGGACTGATTACTGGTACATGTTGATGGATCGAATTCTATATTCAGGAGCTAGTCTCTTCTGGATCTTGTCACGAGACTGATCATGGTCGTAGTTAATGAAGACTGAAAGAGATTTTTAAATCTTGCTGTTACATATAGTATATTTTTTGAAAATCAAAATTATATTAGTTTATGTATCTATTATTATTATATTTAAAAATAATAATAATTATATTTGATCCCTCAGAGATATTGATAACTAACTGAGTCCGTAAAGCTCATCTTTTTTTTATATTTTTTTATATCCAAAAGATATTGTGGGGCTTGGGACTAATCAATGAGGAGCATAGGATTGTGTATTGATAAAAAGTCAGGCCTTGTATATTCTTTAGGACATTGTCTTAAGGAGTGTGCAGCCATCACATGTCCGATTCAGATGTTGAATTCGAGACATGACAGTTAGCTATCTATTCACATCTATATCCATTTTTCTTTGATGGATATGAATATGGATATTAGTTAGATCTTCAAAAATCTATCCATATCTGAATTGATTCAAATATGAAAATAGATCTAGATAGATAATATCTATATTACTTTCATCCCTAAACTCAAAATATCATACATATTATTTTGGGTTGTCCTCATAATGTCAACTAATCGACAAATCCAAGAACATTGGTGTTATATTTAGATCTAGTCCGTGAATTATCTCACATTGTCAACTAATTGACAAATCCAAGAACATTTGTGTTATATCTAGAGCCAAACCATTAGTTAACTACAATATTTATTATCTCAAATATTTTTGTTGGTCACATAATATATTCTCATCATTTCGGGCAAATGAAACTCTAATTTTATCTAGTACACCAATCTCTCAATCATTTTATATAATAGTTTTACACTAGCTAATTATTTTCATGTTGTTCTATTTTTAGATAATTAATTTTATTTTGAAGCTTGATTTTCACCTTTTTCACATTTAATCATACTATCTTCGTATAACATGTACTTTGCTTTATTTTTTATTTTTTTAGAGTATTATCTTTCGATGGATCTAGTTTAGTATTTAATCATGCTCTTCCTTCTTTAGTTAGTACAACACAAGAATGAATAGCATATGCAATTGGTCATTCTCCAACAAGTACATTCATGATTATGCATAAATGTTGAGCAATATTATAGAAAATATACTAGTCTTGTTAGTTTTAATTCTTGTTTATTTTACTTATCAAATGTCCACATTGATTACAGTATTCTTTACTCAGCCATACTTAGAGATACTCCATCATTTTATTGTTGGGAGGAGGGGGAGATAACATTACAGAGACAAAGTAAATAGGGCAAAAAAAAAAATAAGGAACACTAAGATTTTACGTGGAAAATTTCAAATCGGAAAAAAATCACGGAGCCAAGCCAAACCAATCACTACTTTTAAAGATCCAATACAAGGATAGTTATAAGTAGAATCCCTCAAAAATAAGTAAAGAGTAAAGATCTATCACACAAAATAGATCTCTCTTTTTCTTTAAAAAAAAAGACTCCTTACATCGTTCAAAAATCATTACAACAAAATTCTCATGACCCACCTTTAAATAGGCTTCGAAATCCGAAGAAGATTTGGCCCAAACCACATCACAACACTGAGTCGTCCTAGTTTGGGATTGAATCGGCTCATCTGGAACTAAGTCAGCTCATTTGGAACTGAATCGACTCATAAAAGCATCGAGTCGACTCAAAAGCATACCATATCAAAAATTTTAAAAAATTGCTTTTTGTCTGCTTCTTTTTTGAGACATAGTCAACCCACACTGAAACTGGGTCAACTCACTTTGAGCTTAGTCAATTCAGTAACAGTATGAGTCAACTAAGATGCAGAATCTGCTGTCCTGAGTCGTCCTAGTCTGGGATTAAGTCAGCTCATTTGGGACTGAGCCAGCTTATCTGGAACTGAGTCGACTCATAAAAGCATTAAGTCGACTCAAAAGCGTACCATATCAAAAGTTTCAAAAAACTACTTTTTGTCTGCTTCTTCTTTGAGACTTAGTCAACCCACACTAAAATTGGGTCAACTCATCTTGAGCTTAGTCGATCTAATAACAGTATGAGTCGACTAAGATGCAGAACCTGCTATCCTGAATTATTTTTGCAGATCTCTTCTTTTCTTGAGTTTCTCCACATGGGCTTGACTTCAAACTTATCATCCATGTGTGCCATCTGTTGGGTCATCCTTGTTAAGGAGGGATAAAATCCAACAAACTCTCCCTTCCGACTTATGAGGAGGAACCCACTAACATCAATCCAGCGACCTCTCTGTACAGCTCCAACTTCTCTCTTGGAAGTGCCTTTGTCATCATATCAGCTCCATCATGTCAGTATGAATCTTTTTGAGATACAACTTTTGCTCCAGTACATCTCAAATCCAATGATGCGCATATCAATATGCTTTGACTTGAAATGAAAAATCGAGTTCTTATTCAAGTGAATTGCACTCTGGCTATCACAATGAACAATATACTTATCCTGCTTCATCTCGAGCTCTTACAAAAATCTCTTCATCCAAAGCATTTCTTTGCATGCCTCCGTCATCGCAATATATTCAACTTCTGTGGTGGATAAGATAATGTGCTTCTAGAGCTTAGATTGTCATGACACAGCTCTTTCTATAAATGTGACTAAATAATCTAAGGTCGACTTTCTCGAATCAACATCACCCGCCATATCGATATCAGTATATCCTTCAAGCGATGGCCTGTCACCTCCCAAATATAAATAAAATTTGAAAGTACCACATAGATACCTCAAGATCCACTTCACTGCCATCTAATGTTGCTTGCCTAGATTTGAAAGAAATCTGCTCACAACGCCCATTGAATGACCAATATCAGATTTTGTACACACTATTGCATACATTAAACTATTAACCGCCGAAGCATAGGATGTATGTCTCATCTCCTCCTTCTCCACATCAGTAGAAGGACATTGTTGAGAACTCATCGTGAAGTGATTGGCCAATGAAAAACTCATAGGCTTGGCTTTGTCCATGCTGAATCTCTGAAGCATCTACTCAATGTAACCTTCTCATGACAGCCACAACTTTTTGGTTTCTCTGTCACGGAAAATCTGCATGCCAATTATTTATTTTGCTGCATCCAAATCTTTTGTAGCAAAGGATTTACTAAGTTCATTATTCAACATACAAATCTTCTTCATATCATGATCCACAACAAACATATCATCAACGTACAACAAAAGAATGATAAAATCACCATCATCAAACTTTTGCACATAAATATAATGATCTAACAATATCTTCTTGTAGCCATGATCAACTATGAAGAAGTCAAACTTTTTATACCATTGGTGTGGTGTTTGCTTCAGTCCATATAAACTCTTCCTCAACCTACACACCAATCTTTCCTTGCCTTTGACTTTGAAGCCCTTCGGTTGTTTCATATAAATCTCCTCCTCCAAATCATCATGAAGGAAAGTCATTTTCATATCAAGTTACTCAATTTCAAGATTTAGACTTGCAGCTATACTTAGGACAACATGAATAGAGCTCATGTTAACTACTGAAAAAAAAAAATTTCAAAGTCAATACCTTTTATCAGGCCGAACCCCTTCACAACCAATCTTGCCTTGTATCTTAGTTGAGAAGTCTTCTCCTGAGCTTTTTTTCTGAACACCCATTTTTTCTTCAAAGCTTTTTTGTTATTCAGGAGCTTCACCAAGTCATATGTTTGGTTCTCATGCAACGAGCTCATCTCCTCTTGCATAGACTCCAGCCACTTTTGACCATCACCACATGAAATGGCCTCTTGGTAGTTTTCTGGCTCTTCTCCATCAGTAAGTAACACATATTCATTGAATTAGTATCTCCTGGATGGAATATGCCCCCATGCAGATCTCCATAATTGTGCCTCTGCTTGCTGTTTAGCTTTTACATTCTCAATATCTGGCTGTGTATCAGTACCAATAAAACTTTCTAATTCATTTAAAGAGTCCAGCTGTATGTATTTAGTACCCATTTGTATATCGCTGTCATTAGCTTCAAATTGTTGCTGTCCAATCAACTCTTCGATCTCCAAATCAGTAGAAAGTGTTCTTGAGACCTCTGCCTTATCCTTGATGTCATCAAGAAACTGATCCTCTAAGAAGATCACATCTCGGCTACGAACAATCTTCTTTCTTACTGGATCCCATAGACGATACTCGAACTCTTCATTGGGATACCTATGAAAGATGCACTCCCTTGACTTTGTGTCAAACTTTGTTCTTTCATCTTTTTGTATATGTACCAGTGCTCGACACCCAAACACTCGCAAGTGATCATAAGAGACTTTCCTTCCAGTATATACATGCTCTGAAACATCACTATCCAGTTGCAAACTTGGAGTGATATTAATGATATGAATAGCGGTCCTCAAGGCCTTGTCCCAAAATTGCTTTGACAGCTTGGCATTTGACAATATGCAGCGAACTCGCTTCACAACAGTGCGATTCATTTACTCGGCCACACCATTGAGCTGCGGTACTTTAGGAGTTATCTTCTCATATCGAATACTCTTACTCATGCAATGAACATCAAAAGGACTCAAGTACTCATCACCATTATCGGCTCGAATGTATTTGAGGGTCACATCAGTCTCTCTTTCCACCATATCATGAAATTGCTTGAAAACTTTGAGTACTTGATCCTTGCTCTTCAAGGGATAAGCCCATACCTTTCTTGAATAATCATCTATGAAGGAGACAAAGTAAAGACAGCCACCAAATATCCTAATTGACATAGGACTGCATACATCCGAATATACTAAATCAAGTACATTCCTCTTTCTTGTATGAATCTTATTTGAAAAAGAAATACGATGTTGTTTACCAGCTAAGCAATGAACACAAGATTTGAGAGTCACACCTTTAAAATCAGGTAGATGCTTCTCCTTCGTGAGGTGTAGAAGACTCTTCTTGCCAACATGACTAAAATGCTTATGCCATAGCTCCAAAAGAGAATAATTTTTCCTTATGTTCATCTCTCCATCACATACTTTGGCCTCCATCTGATATAGAGAGCAACATCTCTTTTCCTTTGCCACAATAAGGGAATCATGAGTTAGCTTGCATTGTCTCCACCGAAGAGACTGTAGTAGCCTTCTTCATCGATGTTTCCAGTAGATAGCAGATTATATCAAAAATCTGATACAAGCCTCATATCTTTGAGCATCAACTTAGTGTTAGATGTATGTCCTAGAAGTCAATCGGATCGACACATTAAATTTTTTTAAGACATAATTTTATACTTGATCTAATTAATTAGGATAATTAATTCTATTCACGTAGTGTATGTGTCCATGAATCATGCAGAAAATTAATAAGATGATGACGTATATTCTCAAGAATTGAGAATTTGAGATATGTGTCTTTGATGATTAATTCTTAAATTGCTCCTGATCAAAGAATCATCACAAAGATGGTGATTGATTCGATAAGATTGATGCACGGATCACTTTTTTTAGGATAGAAGAGTCTCGAGTCTACAGTGTGGGGATATTGGAGTGAGAGTGCAGGTGGTTGTTAGAGAACAATAGTACTGAGCGTGACCAATACGAAAAGTCACTTAAATGCTACTCACTCGTCGGTGACATTCTCGATGCTGTAGTTGTATGAATAGTTTTTAGACCTGCAGTGTCTCGACCGTTCACAATGAGGTTGCTATAGTTTGACTACATCATAACTCAATATCCTAGCCATACAGAATTTTGAAATATAGATTAGCTACGTAGGTTCATTATAGGAAAAGGATGTGCACCTAGATGAGATCTATCGATCTTAGTAGGAAAGAAGTAGTCCTATGTGATTTATCAGATTGAGTTCGGAAGATCTTGGTCAGGACAGTGTGAATGATAAAAAAAAATTTTCATCAGATTTTACAAATGAACTCAAGTTGAATAAATCTTACATATGACAGACAATAGAATTTGACGAGTTTTTCATAATCTCCATCTTGTCAGGACTTACGATAGAAAAACTGAATCACACGATAACTATACTTAGAGGTTCATCATTCTGTTCTGCTAGATTGCCACTACATGCTACTAGATATCACTGGTAGATTGTAGGACCAACAAAAATTATTTTGATGATTAATAATTCTCGATTGATGAGTTAGAATTATTCCAATCCATTGAAAGATGTTTCAATGATATTTTAATGAAGATTAAAATATTTCTTACTATCAGACAGAATAGAACCTATGGGGTCATACATAAAAGAGGTCCTGACTGATTAGACTATCGAATTATGATTTTAAATCATAAATCATAAGTGATCTTAATTATCAATTTGATTGATGATTGAACTTAAATATAAAAGTTATATTGAGGACTTACTAAGAGTTAGTAAGTTATAGGAAGACTAAATTGTAAATATTGATAGATTTTTGATTTGATCAAATATTAGGATTGAATCTTAATTGAACAAAATCAAATTTAATTTAATTAATTTTGGTTTGAGCTTGAATCTAATTAGGTTTAACAAGTCTAATGAGATTAGACCTAATGAATGCTTGATCCAAACCTATCGTGATTAGGTTTGACCTAATCCTTAACACTATTTGATTTCGATTGGATCCTAATCAAATTAAATCAGAATTAATTTGATTAGATATGGTTTGACTCAAACTAGGTTTTATAAGTCTAATGGGATTAGATTTAATAAATACTTGATCCAAATCTATTTAGATTGGGTTTGACCTAATCTATCCAAGTCAAAAGAGGAGATTAAGCTGCAGAAGGACTCTTCATTAAAAATGTCTCACGCCCCATATTTCTCTACGTGAATGTTATTTGTGTTAAGAGGAAGAGGGCATGGAAAAGTGTGGGCGACACTAAAATTTCAAGAGCTCTTGGACTCTAAAACCCTAACTACCTCTATTCAAAGAGGGGATAAAGGGGCGCCTCTCCTCATGAGATAAGAAAAAAAAATTTGGACGCCCCATATGAGAGGATTGGCGTGAAGAAGAAGAGGATTTTTAGGATGCCTAAGGGTTGTTGGGCGTTGGGAGCATCTTCAACGTGAAAGGAGAAAATCTTGGGACAGTCCTTCTACATCTCTTATTTCTTACAATCAAAAGTTGGTTATTGAAGATAACCTCTTTCTCTCTCTCTTTTGTCCAAAGGTTGGACATGTTTCCTTCTTCTTCTCTCTCAAACTTGTCCAAGAGTTGGACATTAAAATCAGATTTAATCTGATTTTTCTCTCTTCCATAGATGTCCAAATATTGGATATAAAAATCAGATTTGATCTGATTTTCTTTTTTTCATTCTTGGTTCATGAGATAGATATAAAATTTTTCTCTCTTCCAAAGATGTCCAAGAGTTGGACATGATTAAAATTAGATTTGATCTGATTTTTTTTTATTCCATGAGATAGATGGTTCTCCTCTACTTTTTTTTAGATCTAGTCCAAAAGTTGGATAAAAAAGAAAAAAAAAGAGATTTGATCTCTTATCTTCTTTTATAGATCTTGAATTTTCTCTTGAGAAGAGAAAAGTAAAAAAAATCAGATGTGATCTGATTTCATCATCCTCCTATAGATCTGCTTGATTCTCTTAAGAAGAGAATCAAAAGATCAAATCGATTCGATATTCCAGAGAGTGATCTCTGCAAGGAAGCTAGCATTCCGGTGAGATCGAGTCCTCCTAATCAGATCAGCCTTGGTGGATATCCGTAGAGGTCGAATGCATATGTGGCTCTGCAGGAACCTCACAGATTATCACAGACCATCGGATCGTGGTAAAGATATATCCGCACAAAGGTAAAAGTCTAAATCTGATTTTTATTTTTCAACATCTTAATTTCAACATATGAACTTTCCTGGCATGTGTAGATTAAATCTATATTTATGCATATTAGATTTAATATAGTTTTAAATTTGGATCAGTTTCAATTTCTGCTGCATTCATGATTTTTAAAAATCTCTATATTCTGATCTTTGCATGCATATCCCAGAAGTCGGACTTCTTTTATCTAGAATCAAGATTGGTCTCAGTACAGATATCATCGATTCCCACTATTTTGGAAGAGCCAATATTGCCTATCTTAAGCATACCATTATGACTTTGATAGGATGAAAAAAAATCTTTCCGAGAAGTAACATGATACGAGGTGCCCGAGTTAATCACCCAACTCGAGCCATCACCAACAACACATAGACTAGGATTCAGTGATGAGTAAAAGATAGCCTCTCCTTCAGCCATAACAACTAAAGACTTCTTAGATTCTGGTCTCTCTTCGCCCTTCTTCTTTTCTTTTAGCTCATTCTTCAATGTATAACAATATTTCTTAATATGATTAGGCTTCCTGCAACGATGACAGTTGCCTCTAAATCTTGATTTTGATCTCCTCCTTGAACCATCATGCTTTGTTTACTTGTGATCCATGCTCCTCCCCCGCTTTTCAGCAACCAATGCATCAGAGAATATATCAACAAGTTGATTTACAATCTTCTGTATTTCATTAAGGTGCTCGACAATAGAACTTCCCTCAACATACTTTAGATTTACAAGCTTTCGAATAAAAAAAACCTTGTTGCCTGCAGTCTTCCTTTTATACATGCTTTCAAGCTTTTTCCACAAATTCTGCGGACGTCTCCATAGAAACAAGATGAAAGACATCGCCATCAAGCCATTGCCTGATGAAACCGATAACTTTTCGATCAATTCTCTCCCGTTCACTATCTTCCATGTCTCTAGGTTTCCCATTTTTTCCAAGCAACGGCATATCAAGATCTTGGCACACCAATAGATCCTCCATTCGTATTTTTCAGATTGCTCAGTTGTTCCCATTCAAGCTGATCATCCAATAGCTTTTGCCTCCATCTCAAACCTCGCTCTGATACCATTTATTGGGAGGAGGGAGAGATAATATTATAGAGACAAAGTAAATAAGGCAAAAGAAAAAACTAAAGAATACTAAGATTTTACGTGAAAAAATCTGAATCGAAAAAAAATCACGGAACCAAGCCAAACCAATCACTACTTTCAAAAGATCTAGTACAAAGATAGTTACAAGTAGAATCCCTCAAAAATAAATAGAGGGCAAAGATCTATCACACAAAATAGATCTCTCCTTTTCTTCTCAAGAAAGGCTCCTCATGCCGCTCAAAAACCATTACAACAAAATTCTCGTGACCCACCTTTAAATAGGCTTCAAAATCTTAAAAAAATTTGGCTCAAACCACGTCATGATATTGAGTCGACTCAGTCTCAAACTAAGTCGGCTCACCTGAGACTGAGTCGACTCATAGAAGTATTGAGTCGACTCAAAAATGTACCATGCCAGAAGTCCCAAAAAACTGCTTTCTGTCGGGTGTTTTTTCTGAGACATAGTCGACCTACATTGAGACTGTGTCGACTCACTTTGAACTTAGTCGACCTGGTAACAATATGAGTCGACTAAGATGCAGAATCTACTGTCCTGAAACATTTTTGCAAATCTCTTCCTTTCTTGAGTTTCTTCAAACTTATTATTCATGTGTATCATCTGTTGGGTCATCCTCGTTAAGGAGGGACAAAACCCAACATTTATGTCAAAAAATTGATCAAAAATATTTATATGCTATTTATCTTCTCTGCAATCCACCTAAAAATTGATAAAGTAATAGATAACCTTCTTGGTTAAAGGTGGGAATAATGATTCATGCCAATTATCCTAATTCAAATCCAACATAAAATTTTATGTTTATAACACTAATATTTGATTCAATTCAAATTTGGAAGCTTACCACTCTCTCATGTATAATAAATATAAGTAGATTCAAATTTGAATAATGAATAATTTGACATCATCTTGTTCTATCACCAAGCTTTCTTGTCCCTTCCGGGAGACCTTAGCCGAATTGCCTCCATGTGTTATTATTCTCCTCCAAATCTCATCCCAAACTCCCCCTTCCACGGAGGTCCATACCCTTATCATACACTTCATTTTTGTGTATACTCTGCGTTCCTCTACCTGTTGTTCTCCCATGATCCCTACAATCATGCTCCGTCCGTTTAGGCACTCGCCGCTCCAGGCCTGTTCTTTCCCCGGTCCACCATCTTATCCCTGTTTTCACTTCTGTTATTATTACATACCTTCTCACGGAGTTGCTTCTAATGGACCTTTAACCCCCTTTCCACCCAAAAAATAAAATAAAATAAAATAAAAGGAAGTTTAACCCCTTTTCTCTCTCTCTCTCTCTCTCTCTCTTTCCACCCCACCCCGAACGCAATTATATTTGGATTTAGATTCACGAGCAATTTGATTTAGATATAATTATGCAAGTTGTGGTCATTATCATCTGCATTGCTCTTACTCTCTCTAAAGTTAGGAATGTTAAAATTTCATGACAAAAATTTTATTTTGGACTGAACTATCACAATCAACTAACTTTGTATCTGTGACAGTCACATGGACAAGACTATAGTGACGCAACAAAGAGTGATGTTAGCCTGTAATGATTCTCAAAGTTCACTATGTGCTACACTTATTAGATCTAAAGTAGAAACTAAGCTTCACATAGCAAGGTAAATTCCATCATTTTTAATTTTTTCCATGCTTGCTTAGCTACCCACTTTTTTGGTAATGCGTCTATATTAAACGGTTCTAGTATAAACACATCCACTAGAGTCAACAAGCAATAGATCACCAACCTTCCCATGGGCTTCTCAAAGCAATGCTAGTTGCCCTCAATAACACCATCATTTTGGGGTAGCAGTTGGTTGTCCAACTAATCATGGTTATTGAGCCCCCCTCCCAAACAATGCCAGTTGCTCTTTTGTACGGCCATGTTACAAACAAAACCTTCCCACACCCCTCTAAACTTCGTTAACGGGACCATAGTATCATAAAGGTGGGATCCCGCTGCAGCCATAAAAGACGAGTTAGAGCTTTGAATTACAAAGCCAACTCCGCCATTAACTTCTCCATCCGTTACATAAATCTTGAGAAAGTAAGGGGATGGAGGCATGCAGGTAATATGGATAACATTAGGAAGCACGGAGACTATAAAGAAGAAATTAATTCAAGTTTTTCCTAGCTATCAGAAATCCTATAGAGGTATTTGAGTGGATAGACTCCGATGCTTGGCGAGAGGCTCTCAGAAAACTCACTCCACAGCTTCGATCTCTTCTTGGTGGGGTTGGCGTTTGCAAAATAGCGGACCGTGCTTTTGGGGGGCAAATGATGGTCCGCGTTTTCAAATATTAGACAGCTAATGAGAATCACATCGGTAGCTAAAGTTTAATATTTGATGCAGGAGACTTCGTTAAACTTGTCATGATTACAAACATTTTCTAGCACCTAGAGATATCATGCGCCATTATGGCCAAGCATATGCTTTTAATTTATTTATGAACTTGGAGACTTTTATTATCACCACAGCTTAACTTCATTTATTTTTTTCTTATTTTTAGTATAAAATAAAATTAATATAGTAAGGAAGCTATCCTTCTTTTTATAACCCTTTAGGTGGACCACCTCTCTTTCAACCACCCACACAATGTACCGCATCTGCTTGCGAATCCCAAGCAATGGGTCCCACCAAAACCAAATTCCGTGGGGTGTCCGGCGCAACCCGCCGCACCTTCCAAGCCCACAGACAGCTGTTTCCATCAATGCGAGTCTATGTTTTACATCTGTAACAATATCATTAGCGTGGCCATAGTGGCAGCGAAAACAACACGAGTGGGGAACCAGGAAATGGGTTCTGCCGTTTCCATGGACCCACACGGCATACAAAGGGCCCCACATAAATGTGACAGCTCTGTCCAATCGCCTTCCTTACCTTCCCCGTTACAAAACATCGGATGGATGGTAATCCATATCGTATTATGTATATGCTTCACCATCCATGCAACCATTCCCCATACTCCATACTCCACCCTCTCCCAATGTCTACCTGACACGAACCCATCTCTGTTTGGGACCCACAAAACCTCTACAGGTGTCCACCATGCACACACCTAGGATAGCTCTTGACTTCCGAAGGTACTCATGTAATTCACCCCAAGATGGATATTTTACTTAGATGATACCTTACGCTTAGATTAACACAATCCGAACGGTCCGCAAATCACACTCCCCCCATTTCGAGGCAATTAAACTTTTTTTTTTTTTTTTTTTGCTGTCTCCTCTCTCCACTCCATCCCATGTGCCGTGGCGCGCCTCTGTCATTCCGTGATGCACGCCCTCTCTGTCGCACTCTGTTACTTGCTCACCATCTCGAGAGGTCCCATCATAACATATCCGAAGCAAAACCACTCCCCAGCTCCCCCCCAGACTCCTAGATCCTTCCCCTTCTCCTCTCCCCGCTAAAACCCCTCCCCACCACCACCTCCCCTCTTCCCCCATTACCTTCCCTTCTCTTCCTCCCCCATTCGATCCTTCTTTCTCCCTTCTTCTCCCCGAAACGGAACCAATCTGCTTCCTCTCTCATCGGACCCCGGCCCTCGAGTCCTCAGGGGAGGCAGATCCGTTCAATAAAATAAGGAGGAATTCTGCGGGACCCCAACAGAAGAAGGGAGGAAAAGTACCGACATTTTGAGAGGATGGCGAGGCATCTCCAGCACTCCTCGGCGCTCCTCGCGGCGGTGCTCGCGGGGGTGGTGGCCCTGTCCTTCCCGGCGCCGTCGACCGCGAAGCTGGCGCTCGACTACTACCAGAAGACGTGCCCCCGCGTGGTGGATATTGTGACGCAGGTGGTGACCAACAAGCAGATCGCCAATCCCACCACTGGCGCCGGTACCCTCCGCCTCTTCTTCCACGACTGCTTCGTCGGGGGCTGCGACGCCTCCATCCTCATCTCGAGCGGCGCCTTCAGCCGCGCCGAGCGCGATGCCGACATCAACCTCTCCCTTCCCGGCGACGGCTTCGACGTGGTGGTCCGCGCCAAGACCCAGCTGGAGATCCAGTGCCCCGGCGTCGTCTCCTGCGCCGACATCCTCGCCCTGGCCACCCGCGACCTCGTCACGATGCTCGGTGGGCCCTTCTACCACGTCCGCCTCGGGCGCAAGGACGCCCTCGCCTCCAAGGCGGACACCGTCGAGGGCCACCTCCCCCGCCCCAACATGACCGTCTCCCAGATGATCTCGATCTTCGCCGCCAAGGGCTTCACCGTCCAGGAGATGGTGGCCCTCTCTGGCGCCCACACCGTCGGCTTCTCTCACTGCAAGGAGTTCGCCAACCGGATCTACAACTACAACAACGGCGGCCCGAACGCGTTCGATCCCTCGATAAGCCCCGAATTCGCCAAGGCGCTGCAGAAGGCGTGCGCCAACTACATCAATGACGCGACCATTTCCACCTTCAACGACATCATGACGCCGGGGAAGTTCGACAACATGTACTTCAAGAACCTTGCCGGGGGATTGGGGCTTCTGGCTTCAGACCAGATCCTGATGTCGGACTGGAGGACGAGGCCCTTCGTCGAGCTCTACGCCGCCAACAACACCGCCTTCTTCAATGACTTCGTGCACGCCATGGAGAAGCTGAGCGTGTATGGGGTCAAGACCGGGAGGAACGGAGAGGTCCGGCGGAGGTGCGACAACTTCAATAACTAGTAAGTCTGAGAGGAGATGAGATGTGGTTATGGTCGTCGTCATTTCTTGACGCTGGTAATTTGGATTGGAATAGATTATTGGTTGATGAGAGGCGAGTGCGGTGGAATTATGAGTGGGAAGTTGACATTAATCTGTTTGTTATTACCAAAGGATATGAGAATGGGAGATCAAAATTCTTTTTTGTTTCTGCAGTTTGTCACCACATACAAGTCGTATTTCATATTTATTTGGATATATAAAACCTCGTGATGATCATAGTGTCAGGCAGATGCCAACCTGTTCATCTGGTCTGGTCTGGTTAATAAAAGGTTTGAATCTTAATTTCCGCCTATTTTTCCTTCTTTGATTCTTGCAATGTGAGACGATTTGGAGATAGGCACGTAAGATTTTCTTTCCTGTTATGCGGAGAGAGGGGAATTATAATGTTTCAGTATGTCACGGAGGTCTTAGATTTTGGCTTGGGAAGCTGAGAGCGGAGGTTATGTTGTCATGCGATGGTGTCGGTTGGAATCTCAGGCAAATGCAAGACATCATGTTTTCTTGTTGTGTAGTCTGTATTTCATAATTTTTGTCCTTTCATTCATCAGTTAGATGTTGAAATCCGTTACTATCGAAACTCGTGTTTTTGTTTGGCATTCTGCAGTGTAACAGCTATAATACTTTTTGGAATGTGGTGAAGCAGCTATAAATTAGGCTCCGCCATGTTGCATGATCACAGGGAACGCATGAGACCTCTTCTGTCCGACTTCCAAGTGCTTGTGAGACGCCGATAAGATCAATGCAATGTCATTTATTCTATTGCAACTTGGAATTCTATATTTCCTCACAAACAAGAACCTCGAGCAGAGCCGATGGCAGGCAGGTGGTCACGGTGAATAGGATTCTATCGCCCATGATATCGAGTGAAAACTGAAAGTTTTTGAATGCTTGTCAAGGGAGCTTAGGATAGTGGATGGCATCAACGAAGATGGCAGATAACAGGGTTTAATATTGCTGGTTTGACATACAAGTGACGAAACGAAAGGAATCCTGTGATTGCATACTCTTCAGAGTTAGGGTATTTCTGTTGGAATTGTGCAGAATATAGGCCATTCGGAATACCATCCGAGGAGACTTTGCTCGGATTTTCGGCACAGGTCCGCCCTGGAAACAGCAGAGTTGCTCCACAATTCCAAGGCACCACAAACTAATCAATCAGCGTCGATCAGAAACATTGTCATTAGCATAACTGATTTCTTAATGGTAGAACATCCGATTTCCTTAAAATCTTAACTTCCCGAAATCAATGCGGACTATCCTCGCCACCTTTGACTGCTAACGACGGCCAGATGCACAAGTACGAAAATGCTTTAGCACTGGTGAGACTCCTATTTAGTCAGAAACTGGAACATATTTCGGTGGATTAAAAGATTTATCAACACAATTTGTTGCCTCTAATTGAGCCAAACTCACTCGTTCTCTCATGGATTTAAGTCCAGCTTTATTGGGGGTCTTGATGATTCGATCATCCTGGCAAGGCCTATAGGTTTGCATCCAGCCGTTGAGGCCTCTCTGTTGGCCCGAACTCAATTTGTTTTGGGAAAACGTAGACCATGTGAGGTCCAGAAGACTCGTTGTACCTCTGCACCAGAGGTGGATCTGTTTTCTGAAGAATGGTCAAAAGTCGCAGCAAGAAATGGTTCAAACTTCAAACAGGTGACTCTCAACAGTATCCACCTGCTTGCTTTGTAGATAAAGCATAATGCCTCCCTTGTTAAAGGAAGAAACCAGAAACATAATCTAATTGATTCATACTTCTATAAGACCCACCACAAGGTATCATGATGGGAAGGACAAGTCGCATTTCGGACGGCCTATAGATAAAAAGAAAGAGAAAAACATGGACAAGTAAATTAATTTGCTCACTAGTGAGAACTGAAAATAATACAAATTTGATCATGGACACGGACTACAACTTTAAGTTCTAGCATTTACATCATCCCTCCGCTTCAACCTAAAGGCAGAGCAGATTCCAAAGGAAAAAATGCAAGCAAAGGGTTGCTAAAATATTCTCTTTGCTAACGTCTATTTAGAACCCTTGAATAGAAGCAAATAATGACAAGGAATGTAGGGAAAAGAACGAAGATAGGATCAACAGATTTCCTGCATGTTACTACTGAGCATACGTGTGAATATTCAGACACCGGAGGAACCGGCAGACCTACAACGATGAACTAGATGAAAACGTAATGCGAATAGGCAAGAAAAATAAAGCGGGCTAAATAGCTGAACAATCTCCCACCTTGTTCAACAGGGCTTCCGCTTGTCCACCTTCAAGTGAATATTGAACCATTTCCTCCTTTTGGGACGGTCCCTTGATTTCTTTTCTCTTGCTTGGCAGTCATCTCCACTTTTAGACCTCCTGAATGAAGCTCTAATCTTGCTGCTACTTGAATTCCGTTTTAGAGGTGAAATGTTGGTGTAGGAGGCATGGATGAAGTTCCGTTCCTTTAGGAGCTCATCGATCTAAAGCAGCAATCAACAAGAAATATTATATGAAAAGATCAATGGGGGTAAGAAAACAAATGACCAACGGAACCACAGGCTGAACTCACAGCTTGCATTTCCTGAGCATATCTGCTTGTCATCTCAGTGAACTGCGCCAACACCTGTCAAACATGAAAGGCAGAAATGCCACCATGAAAAGGTAGATATTGGGGGAAAAAAATGCATACATGTAAAAAAGCACTATTTAGAGTAGGAGCAACACACCTCTCTGTACTCGGTCTCAAACTTAGATATTTCTGCCCTTTTAGTTAGAAGTTTTGCCTCTACATCCCGGAGTTTTTCCTTTTCAGCTGAAAATGGTTCAGCACACATGACCTCTATCGTGTAGTTTGCACTTTTAAAGAAGTTATCACCTGAAAAAGATTTTTGAAGATAAATATAAAGCATATCATCATAGCTTGGCACGTATGTGGCACATAACACAACCAACATACCATACACAGCAAATATGTGGGTGCCAGCTTTCAGCTCATTTATTTCGCATGGTTGAAATCCATCTAATCTCTTGAAGAAGGCAGCATCTGGATCCCTTGCAATTGCCATCTAGGAGAATGAAATATTCAAATTAAGAGAAAAAGTTCCATGAAGCAGCACTCTGAAAGACTAAAATTTGCTCGCAAGATGCTTAATGCACATTCTCCTTACCGAGTTACCATGATCAAAACGGTAAACAGGAAAACCAAGAAAGAACATTCCCGCAGAAGTAACCTTCCCTGTCTTTATACTGTCTTCCTGCACCAGACTGGATGTCAGATATGTACATCCTACCAACGAAATCTAATCCACTAATATATTAAGTCCTTTCAATCAAAATATGATATATACTGGATCACATCTACTAATCTACAATTTGTCTGCAACATAATGTAAAAGATGATTCTGCTTGATAAAAAGGTTGCAGTTGTCAGAATAACAACGATGATGATATAACATTTGCAGCTGCAAATGAATATTAAATGTCTGTACATGAAAGTATCAAGAAATAGTTAAGAAACATCTTCTAAAATCTGTGTACAGGCATTTCCTATTCCAGATCCTTACACCGTATTACATGTTACAACATGACATATCAATATGGATGAATTATCATTTTATCAGTACCACTACATGACATATCTTATACCAAAATGGAATTTTAAAGACAAATGAAGAGCACCATAAATGTCATAACGCAAAGTTTATATGCTAATCAGTAATAATGAGTTGGCAAGAAATAAAGTAGGTAATAACAAAGTGAGGCGCCTAGAAACCTTAACTGTTCACTTCCAGTATTACCTACCTGTAATGCAAGACTCAATCCACCATTGTCTTCCTGCTCAAAGTACAATAACTGCAAGCAAAATAGCACATTTGAATGATAATAGTGTTAATTGCAATTGAGACACTCTAATAGCCATAAACTAATCTTTGAAAATATATATGCTTTAGATGCGATATGAAAAACATGCACAAATGGTATAATTTGTGTGCAGGAATAAATTCACTTTCAAATACATCAATAGAGGCGAAGTACAATAGACGAGACAACATGCACTCATTTTTAAATTGCTTTACTTTGAAAATTGATTCCAAGTCATTAGGTTAAAATACACTTAAGTATATTTGGCATTACAGCATGTAGTTCCAGCAAATTTGCCTACAAGATATGCCAACTCAAGATTTCAGTGTTTACCCACAACATGATCACTACTATGAGGAAAAACATAAGACCATAGCACAAGACTTGACCTAACACCAACATACAACACTTAACCACACCCAAAAAATAAAAATAAAATAAACAGATGAAGAAAGGAAGGAGGAAATTAAGATGTTAAAAGACCAACCAAACAGTGCCTATGGCCCTTAAGAATTAAGATAAGCTAAATCTGTGCTAAAGAGATCAAAGAAAATGAATGAAGTGAAGAATGATGAGAATAGATGATAGAAACAGAGGAAAAGATTGTCGGGTAATAAGAAATAGAAAGGGGCACTTGGCGAACTTAGGTTGGAAGTTGTAACAAACCCTATTTCCTCTGCATCTAACAATGAGTGGACCAGATAATCTGTTCAGATCCATATATGTGTACGTCAAATAAAAACGGATATAGACATGGAGAGACAACTATTTGATCCATATATAAATATCTAGTTTTGTTTGCAATCCTACTTAGTCTTATATAGTTCTTATGAACTTCAAAAGAAAACAAATGACAATATTAATGCCTTTTACTTACGTCACCTTCCGTGTAGTAATATCTCTAATTTGGTTGTTCATAAATTCTAACAATGTGATTTTTATCTGCATTTATATCCATGTTGCCAATATCCAATTTGCATCTACATCCATTTTTAAACAAATACGGATATGGACTTTAACATCCAATTAATATATGTATTGTATCCATTACTGATAAACTAAAAACACAAATGGATATGAATAATACTGATAATCTGATCCATTTTCAGCCTTATTGGTTGGTTACCTATAGTATAAAATTTTGCTCTTCGATGAAGACATTCTTAATGATTTTAAATCCTTAATAGCTGGAACTGCTTCACAGAGGTGCCCCATCTGCTTTCAAATCTCCTCACTCCAGCATTTACTTCCTTACATCCTGTTCCCCCACCTTTCAATCATGCATTGAGATGGTTAAGGTTTCATAACTTATAATATGTGAATTAAATTTATAGCAATGCCACCTAGGCAACTCAAATTGCTAATTGGTGGCAGCACACTTCCACACGCAAAACTGTCATAAATTATATATTAGTTTGTTTAATTTACTTCATTAAGTGTTTTTGGACTTAAAAAAGCAATAAACATCATAAAAATGTTTACAGAATCTTAGTTAAAATTCTTCAAAATAGGAAGTCTGAACCTTGGTTAATTGGGAAGTCCTTATGATGAGAAAAGTAGAAGTTTTGGTTGATTGAAGTCCTATTTTCAGAAGATTTGTGTCAAAAAGTTCTTGGTGTTTTGCAATAGTTGTATTATGGTTTTGGATTTATCATAATTGTCTTTTCATGTCAAGTAGTGCCTCTTTATATAGGGCTCGGAGGTCATCCGAAAAGTTTTTTTTATCAATATTGCATTATGCATTTCCAAATTCACTTAAGAGATGAAAGTCAGAAAAATGTTTATAGAGTTTTAGTTACCTTAAGAATCCATAAAATTGGTCGAGCAAAGTCAATATTTTGGTTCAATTTGAAGTCATACTTTTAGTAAATTTGTGTTGCAGGATTTCTAGTTAGATGGTTGGTTGCATTTGGATGGTTTTGGGCTAACTGTCCTTGGTGTCATTTAGGTATCTCTTTGTGTTAGGAATGAGGTCATATCCAAATATCTTAAACAATAATTAATTTTTGAAAAAAGAAAATTTGTTTTGGTGTCCCTTCTATTATCCATCTATAGACTATTTCTACTCATTGGCACCAAAGTAATATTGCTCCATCATGACTTGGAGGTCATAGGTTTGAAAGATGGTAATAATCTCTCCGCATGTGGGGGTAAAGCTGCATACATTTGACCCTTTCAAACCTCATAATGGTGGAAACCTTGTACACCAGGCTGCTCTTATTTCTACTTATTTCAATATTCCCTTTTCTTGTTCTTCTCCTCCTTGCATTTGCACCCTTTTTTCTTTACTCGAACAAAAATCTTGTAGCCTTGTCCTTAAGGCTAAATCACCAACTTCTTCCTGATACAGGAAACTCAGCTTTAATTAGTTCCTAGATGTAAATATTAAATTTCCTGAATTTATCTTTTGTTGTAAAAAAAAAAAAATACAATAAAATGAGAGTAGAAGGAATAGAAGAGGCCTTTATGCAGTTAAAATATTTGACAAAACAAAAGAAACTAAATTTAGAGATATCTCATCCAAACGGATCATTATACACTGAAGTAGAGCGATAGCTAATCTCATTCATATTTATTGTTATATTGTTTAAAAAGATAATTATGTCTTCAAACTTTAAACCATCACATGTAAAACCTTAATGCAGTTAAAACACAAAAGATTGCATCTTTTCTACTAGCTATATGACCTTGAATTTGCTTTTATCAGCTGATTGCACTCGGCACACAAATCCCATCCTCGCCTCCTGTTCTGTTATTTCTACAGAATAAAAATGCGCAGACTGCTTTTCTACCTGTGCAATACTGAAACATTTAGAGATGACACAAAATTAGATGTAATAACTGCAAAAACAGGAGGAGGAGAGCTCACCTTTCTGAACAAAGACTGCCCCAACTGAAGTGGATGAATGGTTACCACAGCATTCAGTGCTTCCTCCAACACAGTTGCTGATACAGTTGTCTTAATTGGCACACCAAGTTTACTGACATGCAATAGACATGAAACATATATGATAATAAAGGATCACAGCATAATGCATAGAATATCAGAAGATAGATAACATTAAGCAACTAACTTCTACCGAAGCCAGTTTTACCTAAAAAGTGCAGCAAACATTGTGTTCACGGTACCTAGACTTGACAGATCAAGCTCCAATTCTTGGCCATCTGATTCAACAGCCTGGATAAAGGAACCTTGATCAGTGACTAAACATGGTAATCAGCGTATGAGTTAAAACTACACATAATCCTGATGAACAGAATAAAGATCCGCAGCAGATATCTAGAAAAACTTAACAAGCCATATTGAAATGACCTATCTTGTGACTAAACACAAGCTAAAGAATTTCTGCATAGACCTACATAAATTACCTCAAAACCAGATGTGTCGTACTGACGTCGTCTGTCTGGATCCGACAATATATTGTATGAATATGTGACTTCCTTGAACACATCAGCTGCTGCAGGATCATTAGCATTTTTGTCAGGATGGTACCTGAAAAGCAAACAAAAAACACATGATAAGGCAATATTGTACACCATAGAATCATCAATGATCAAAAAATAATATTTTATTCAATAAAATTAGTCATCATCATAATCATCAAGTCTCTTTGCAACATTAGGGTTTGGCTATCTGAATCATTGTTTCCCAATTATTGCTACTCATGGTGATTGAAAAGAAATTATCAGAATCATTTACGCATATATTATGAACTAGCAATAACATCAGGCCTTTCAGATAATAAAGAGCTGTGTGACAGGCCAGGCTATAGACACTTAATAAATCATATCTTAACTGGTTTCCTCTTACATATTTGTTAATTGTGCCACTTCTGAACTTCAGCATGAAGTTAACACACATAAATTGAGATTAATAATTTGTTTCTCTTATATTCTATGCAAAGGCTTGGGGTGTGTCTTCACCCTTACACATCTCCACCTAAGATGCACTCCATTTCCCTCTTTCACCAATGTCACCATGCTCAGCACGCGCGCACACACACACACACACACAAAAAAAAAGAAAAGAAAAGAAAGAAAGAAAAGAAAGATTTAAGAGGAGGGGCATTGTATGGATGATTGTCATTGGATCAATTCATCAAATGTTTCTCATTAAGCATAGCAATTGTGTAATGATTGACAAGTCTTTCCCAATAAGATAAATGACAATCCGATCCTCTTCTCCAATCAGATTCAAAGCAAATAAAAAGGGTTTTTTTTAATTTTCATTAGACAAATTCTACTCTTCTACATCAAACAAAAGGATTGTCAATTTGTATGCATGAGTTTATAAATACTTGATGAAGGTTGTTAGAAAGATCATGAAAATGTCCAGTACAAATTGAATGGAAGAGTTAAGGCTGTTATGGTAATGGTTATGGTATACAATTAGGTTAATTAAGCACTTGGACTTATTCTTGAGTTCAGTCATCAGAAACCATTTGCACAATGATTATAAACAAAAATAAAGGCTGTGGTTGCTGCCGACTAAACAGTTAGGATGTCCCAGAAATCAAGTAATGAGGAAAGATAAATAAGAGGAGAGGGACAGTTGAATTTTTGGAGGTTCAAAATGCATAAAAGTTTGCCGACCTCCAAAAGTAATTCTGGTCCTCACCATAAATGCTGCTTAAACCACCGTGATATAGGAGTGGTTTTTCGCCCTATCGCAACGGTAACGTTGCTCCATTGTGACCTAAGTGTCACAAGTTTGAAACATGGAAATAACCTCCCCACATGAGGGGGTAAGGCTGCTTAAATCTGACCCTCACTGGGCAATGGTGAACAAAGAGAGAGACAGAAACATGGAACTAAGCTTGTTGAAGATTAATTTCTCATAACTATAATAAAATATCATATCACCTAAGACTAATAACCAGAGACTACAAAAGGACATGCACTGAGACCTTTGAACCTTATCACATAAAATCAAAAAATACCACTACCTTGTCCTACAGACATTTCCTAGTCTTGGAAGGTGAAATATTGCAAATACATATCTTATATGCATAAATATGTTCATTTCGAGATGATCATCAACAACTATACATCATGAAACCTTTTGGTTTCAAAATTTCGACCAACCAAAATACCTTAATGTTTCTCCACATGATAAGAAGTTTAAATAACTAAACATGGAATTACGATAAGAATTAAAGAGTACATGGTCCTAGATTTGAGGCCGGAAGACAAACAAAACAGAGAGTTTAAGATTTCACAACAAGAACAACATACCTATTTGTGATTTTTGACAATATAATAATAAGCTTGTCCTTTCTAAAAAGCTTGTAAAGAATGCAAATTCTACAGCAAACCCTAGCCAAGATCCAAATCCTACTTTGAGTATTGAACATCTACAATGACACAAATAAGATCCCCTAAAGAATGATCAATATGTTCAAAACTCACAAAATATTCAAAGCATATGAACTATATGTAAGCCCTCATTTCGCATGCTAAAAATCCAAAACCACTGTTCAATGAAGTGATACTCTGAAATGTGGATTATATTGTTAAAAAAGGGTTCGCAGATGATTTTCCAGACTAGAGTTTGGATCATGGTTAGAGCTAAAAGCAACACTTCAAAACTATGAAGCAAATACCAAGCAGCACAAAATGTGGGAAAATAATTCTACAAAATGTTGTAGATGATAGATGCACAACTTGGCCTGCATAAGATTAAGTGCACCTTTTACATGACTCATTTGACATTTGCATGGACCCACTTTACTGCTTTGACACAGCTTGCGGGTAGGGTGGGTTAGTAGAATCAATGCACAGAATTCATCCTTGAGTTCAACAAAGACTTCCTTTGTTAGAATCCAATGTGGTAAGGCCTAATAATTTCGTTGGTGCTTGAGTTAACTCCCAAAACCTTGGGTCAGTATTGCTATGTGTTTGTTATGCAAGTATTATGTTTTCATTGGTGACAGAAAGAATAAATGTTGGTGTGAGCATTGTGCTCTGCACTCATGTCAACATGCTCAATTGCAAAGATATTGAGTGGCTATCATGAAAAAAAGCACAGAGGACATCACATTGTACTTTTTAACACTTGATAGGAATATAAGGAATTGGTGCTTAATAGTTAATCATACACCTGACCATGCCATGGACTGTAGAGGTTTATATAATGAATTCCCCACATCAATTTATTTCTGACAATGTAACAATGTTCTCTGGTGCTTGCCACAAAAATGATCATTTAGTGAAGCCCCTGTCTTGAAGGTATATGCTTGCCTCATTCTGTCGGCTTTCAGCATTCCTAGCAGTACAATCATAATATTAATATTTTCTCCTCTGATATTATTACAAATCCTCAAAAATGTGATACATCCGAAAAGTGATTTTGAATTTCAACTCCAAGATTAAGCTCACAGATAACCATCCACATATATGGGAAACATGGCCTAAAGGATATAAAACCCAATACTCTTTCTCAGCCTCATTCTAAGATCAAATATATTCATGTCATTTCGAGTTCAAAAAAGATTTCCTCTCTGAATTCTCTGCACAAAAAGTGAAATCCAAACATCCAGATATCAGATGCACGATCCAGTGGGCAACTCAACAATCAAATCTTGAACGGACATCTTAGCCGAGTCACAAAGATATGTCTTTTTCAATCCATTCAAATTCTGCAAAATCTATGATAAATCAGAATATCACAGTTAATTCTCATGACAATTAACTGATTCAACTACCATGCATTACATGCATCTGAGAAAACAGGAATTTGTACTAGTATCAAGAAAAGAAAGACTCATAACACTCATGCTTAGCTGCTGCAGGATCAATTACGAGTGATCATCCTAGTAAAAACAACCCTTCTCTTAAACAAACTTGTCATAAAATATATCAAAGAAATTTCTAATGCTACAAGAGACTGATTGAAATCACAATGCAAGAAAACAAACAAAAGTAAACGTTAAGATGGAGTTTTCAAAGGCATAAACCCTGCCTGTATGATGTTTTAACGTTTCCATTTACTGGATTCGAACGAACAAAAAACGAAATAAAATGTAAGTGGGAGAGGATAAATCAGGGGAACATACCTGAGAGCCAATTTGCGGTACGCGCTCTTGATTTCCTGATCCGTGGCATTGCGACCCACACCAAGAACCTCGTACGGGTCCCTCCTTTGCTCCGGCTTCGCGGCGGCATTCCCCTTCTTCTCTGACTTGGACGACGAGAATCCCGGCGACGGCATACTCTCTCTCCCCCAAGAAACCGAGCAAAGAAACCTAACCCTAAGCGACTCAGATCCCACAGCGAACCCTCGTCACCGAAGATTCCCGCCGGACAGCACGGATCTGCGAGCACAATTCGAGGCCTCCCGATCTTTCATCTCGAAATCGATCTGGAAGCGAAGAGACGGAACGCGGCGAGCCCGAGCCAACAAGAAAAAGGACGAGAGAGGCACGGCCTTCGAGCTCGAGCCAAGGAATAGAAGGACGCGAGGAAGGAGGAGGGGTGGGGGGCCGGGGGGAAACCAAGAAGAGAGCGAGAATTTGGAAGGGAGGAACAGGAGGAGAGGTTGCGCTTGTCCTGCTCCCCAGGAACAGTGGTGCCGTTAAACGGTCCCTCTTTTTAGCCCCCCCCCCCCCCCCCCCTCTCTCTCTCTCTAGTCCCACAGCTCCCTGAAAGAATCGTAACTCGATCTTTAACTTCAAGGTCGGATATAATGCACACGCGGGTTGATCAATCGCCGTCCGATGATTTACGCCGACGCATATTTGACGGTGGATATAGCAGTTAGCGTAGAAAATTGCGTATGTTGTGGTTTGCGGAGGAATGGTTTCACCCCCCACCTGCCACCTGGATTTTGTCTGGCCTGGCTGGATTTGATACCGGGGAAGTTAATGTTTGGTTCGCCCAACCGTTCACCAACTTTGAGACATCCGGACCATCCGAGATCGGAGGCTCCTTCAAATGAAGGACCGTTGATTGATTGGTTCCTGCTGTTGTCTTTTCCATTTCTCCAGAATTTGTAAATATGTGTCGAGTATAGGTTGGACCTTTACCAATTAGCCTATTGGACTCTTCTAGCTGATGGAAGTTGGAGTAAGATCCGGAAAGGTTGAGGACCAGCATACCAACGACGTATTTACGTGATCGGTTGAAAATTCTATAAAATTTATCAATTAAAAGGATAAAACTAGCGAAATAATAATATAACTGACTGAAATAGATACTCCTCTATTCTCTCTCTCTATATATTTTTTTTATGAGATTCAGATCAATTTATCAAAAAAATCAATCATATTTAAGTAGTTATAAATATAAATCTATTTCAACTTATTATTTTATAATTTTATTAATTATATTGATCCAATTTATAAATCTTATAAAATTTTAAATCCAACCATTTAAACAAATTCTAAGTTTTGCATCCAAAAACTCTATGTTTTTAAGAATAAATCCAAGAGATCACCCTCCAATGAAACAGTTGAGTGGTTTTTCACAAAAAAAAAAAGAAAAAAAGTACTGTAATGTATGTTTATAATTATCATGTCCCGCCTTCTAAGAAGAGCAACATGGGACTTTAGCAAGCCGTGCCTAGCAAGTTCCTTTCGCCTAGTATATACATGTGCTCATAAACTTCTAGAACCTTGTTCGATCTTATATTTAAAAAGAGAAAGACAGATGGGCTTGGCCGCTTTGGCCCTCTCATTCACGCGAGAGAGAGAGAGAGAGAGAGCCTCAACCCCTTCTTAATGTTATCATAAACTTCATGTGAAACTCCGTATTTCCCGACATAATGGGATCTTTATAGTGCCAATAATAATATAAATGTTTTTTAACATGAAGGTTTTAGATATTATCTCAATTATTGTGGGATTGCAAGAGCATTATGCATGTTCTTTTACATTTTGATACCTTTCATTTTTTTCCTATTTTCTATAATTACATTGTTTAACACTACTTACTTTGTATTTGAAAAGATAAAAAAGTAATGAGGCTCAAACATGTAGTATTTACATATATAAAATGGCTAGCATCTTAATAACCACACATGAGTCATATATTTTCATTTGATTTTTTTTTTATTTTTTGGTTGTGCACATGTGTGTGAAAAAAGTACAGTTAAAAAATGAACTCTTATTCTGCTAGATAACTCTATACCTTCCTCTTCTTTATTTTTGCAAAGAAAGTCAAAAAAGAAGTGTATCGAACAAGTATTTAAAAAATAAAAAAAAAGAATATATAGCTAATGAGAAATTAAAATGTATTTATATACCTTTTAAAGATATAAAATCTAAAAGAAAAAAATATTTTTGCTCCAATATTAATTTAGCATATGTGATGTAAATGCAATTACTAGCACATGCAAAATATAGAACAGGTGTATTCTTTTATTTTGTATATAGGACTTTCTATTTTTATTTAAAATATATATGTTATGACATAGAAGTAGCTAAGTATCTAAATAATTTTATAGGGTGGATTAGATGGATTAGCAGGTTGAGTTAAGAGCGAACTTATATCCAACTTGTTAGTAGTATCCATTTGACGAAATAAATGAGTGCATGCATGAAATGCTATACTCAAATTCAACATGACTCCAATATTTTTAACCTTTATATATTTTGGATAAGATAAAATTAGATTAGGCTTCATTCAATTTGGTGGGCTTTATGCTTCAAATAACAAGATGCATTAGCTTCAAGACCGTCATTTATACAAAGGACTTGAGCATGAATCCCGCCTCAACTACAGCTCATAATCACAATGAATTAAAATGTACATTGCTCATTTTTCTTTCTATCTTTCTCAAAAAAAAAAAAAAAAAAAAAAAAAGGCAAAAATGGAAAAAAAAAAAAAAGTCAGGAAGAAATATTTTTAGGTTGGAATTGTTAAACATATTTTAGTTTTAGATTGATGTCAGGTACCACCTATACTATAGATCGATACATGGATTTAATTGGGTGTGCAAGATTGTGACCTAAACCAAACTTGTCATAAGATTATGTTATAAATTTCAACAAAGACACGCTAATGAAAATGCACATTAGCTTTAAGGCAACTCAAGTTGCCCGTTGTGTATGATTTGCCACCCACATTTTCCTCCTTGGGGAGATGAACAGATATGAGTAAGGAACGGGGAGGTGTCTGATGAATGCCAAGAAAATGTCGAGCATGAACATAGTAATTGTTATACCCTTGTTCACTCCTTGAGCTCACGTCAGCACTAGTATTGATGCATGTTTATTCGACAAAACTCCATGCAAGTGTTTGCAAACGGAAATTTCATGACGAGAAATTCTTTGACAATGAACAAGTCTCACATGCAACCCTTACGAAATTCCACCAAGATTCGTGCAGGAGCCTTTGCTCCTAGGCATGACTATTTTAGTTTCTTAATCATGTTTCTCTTGTTCGCAACAATTTTCCTTGAGCACGACTGGTTGTAAGCTTGACAATAGAGAAGTAGGTCTATCTTGCCGAACGCTGGGACCAGTTCAAATTTAGTGGAAACTGCGTGGAGTACGTACTCATCCAAATACATCAATCTTAAAAATAAAAATGGTGAACTACGTATGTGGGGCCATATCCTGGAACTAGTTAACATTTACGAGCCTGTTTGGATGTTTTCATAAGATTGAGTTATAAGAATCTAGCTTATTGACCTATCTAGCGTATATTTTCCAAGAGTCTATCCGAATCCAGCATAAATTATAGTCTCTGAGCTATAGAAAAAAAATTCTTTTAGATGATTTGGGTTGGATGACATTTGGTTGACATAAGACCATATTTAAATGGGTAACTCGGTCCATAAATTCTATAGGATTTTAGCTTAATTCTATAAAAATATCCAAAAAGACCCAAAGAACTAGTTCCATCTGGTCGGTTGTTGGAACTAGTTGAAATGTTATGGAGATCATAAAAAGTAAAAGTTGAACTAGTTCCAAATAGCCAAATGCTGGGACTCGTTAAAAATTAGCACTTAGTACGTGCCTATGGGAAGTCATATAACTAGGTACGCACATGCTATGCAAGAGATTATTCGGCTCTCCAATCAAGTCCCGTTTACTGGCTGACGTAAAGCATGAAAGAGAAATTTATTAACAACTAATCAAAGAATAATTGGATTTTTCAAAACATTTTCTGGCATCCCAGGTTGATTTTAATGAAGGCTTCAGCATAGGCATAGAAATATATTTATGTTGATGCCTTCAAAGATACGGAAAAAACTATGGTTCTTTATTGTTGGATACTACAGTATCTGTAACAGAACTTGCTTTTGCTTTCTTCCTTTTGGCACGAGAGGTCCAGATGCAATGGACTCTAAGGCCGAGAGAGCCATCCTTACAGAATGTCTGGAACCGCGCAATTTGAATTCAAGCCTTTCAGTACAAATCACCTGGTAGTTTGCCAGGTTGGTCAACTTGAACGCAGAAAGTTCACTCCTTCCGTCGAAAAAAAAAAAAGAAAAAAAAAAGAAAAGGGGAGTTCGCTCCTCTTCCTTTTTTTTTTTTTCTCTTTTTCCTCCATCACCAGTAAAAGGATGACTTTCGTTGATACTCTCCGCAGCTAGTTCTTTAAAACTGTTTCAAATTTAGCATACAACTACAAGGACAAGAAAATTTAAGAAAGCTCAAGATCTTATTTTAAAGAAACAAGAATTTTGATGTACTAAGTTAGTTGTTCAACGTAACCATGATCTAGTACATGAGATATGACACTGTTTCCTTTATTCCTTCTTATTGGGATTAATTAATTGACTTAATACGAAATGCTCGAACTGCACCTTAAGCTACTGGAGGGATCTAAACTTAGAGATGTTTAAAGTCTTGGAGTGGAAGTTGCCCTGCAACTCAAGTTGTATTATAATTTAATTTTTTTTTTTGATAAAATATTATCACTTAAAGTTATAGTAGTTAATTTGACTTACAAGAAGCTCATCAATATTTGAAGGAGAGTCCAAAGAAAGAGGGATGAAACAGAAAAGATGAAGAAGGGAGCAGGTGTGGCCAAGGAGGTAAAGATGGAGGTATTTGGGTGGAGATGCGAGAGAGGTGGAGTGGGATGTCATCTTTAGTGCTAGCACAGGGCCGGATGGCATATGATAGTATGAGAAAGTAGAGCAGGTGTATCGTTTTCATAGCAGATTTATTGCAGATATAACAGTTGTATGACTTTTCTAGCTGCTTTCTATATAATTAAGTATAGGAGAAGAATGTTTTCTAGCTATAGAACAGTTATATGGCTTTCATAGCATTTAGTAGTTGTAGAAAAGTTTTCGATTTTGAGCCAAAGATGAAAGAATCAACGAGAAGAGTCTGTCTCTTAGTCTGTCTAAAATACCTATCAGGATAGTAGGAAGAGAGGAATAAAATTCAAATTTCTCAGCCTAACGTTGCCTGTTCGGAGGAATAAGAACCGCTGTTGTTGGGCCTAACACTATTCCCAACGGTCGTGGAGTTCCCAAAAAGACATACACCCTTGAGATTTAATCACCGTGGTAGTTTAGCACAAGTTCGCCAATATGGACGTGCTGACAATGCTCTCCACCACACCCTCTATCATGAACACCTTGATCCTATCACCAGCCACCTCCACACCATTTGCTCCATTATGGTTTGTTCGCCATCCCTCCTCTGTCGAGCCTTTGGCAGTGGCCAAAACAGTGAGGTACCGCCATTTGCCACTAATGTCCATTCCTCCATCATTGATGCCTGTGCTCATTCCATAGACGTCGTTCCTTGCAGTTACACCAATTCATTATACGAGTTAGGGATGCAATTGAGCCAAGCTGAATCAAGTAATTAAAAGTTCGAGCTCGACTCAATTTAAAATACTCGGATTCGAAACTCTATTTGAGATTGATCGAGCCTTAATATTTCTAGCTTGAACTCGGCTTGATGAAAAATAAGTAAAACTCGAGATGGACTCAAATATCAACCAAGTCATATTTGAGTTTGAAATCGAGTTTTAGCCTATTAATAACGTATATATTAATATATATACAGTATATAAATAAAAATAATATATATATTATATATATATATTTATTTATATATTTGAATAGGCTCATAAGCTTTCGAATCGAATATTCTGCTACTTGAGCTTGATTCAAAAATCTATTCTAGCTATTTGAGCTCAACTCGAGCTCGATAATAATCGATATGAATTGAATTTGGATTCGAATCAAATTCGAGTAGCTTGTGAGTAGTTCGACTCATTTGTACTCTTATTTGAACCATGCTCATGGTATAAATAAATTTACTTAGGCGTAGGTCCTGCCCAATCTTTGGGCCCATTTTTTAGGCCCAAGCTTGGTACTTAATCTCGGGCTTCCTTCATTTTTCTAAGTTAAAAAAAAAAAAAAAAAGTGGAAGGAAAGAGGAGAGAAAGGGGACAGAGGAAGAGGATGGAGGACGGATGACCGCTCTCAGGCTAAGCCAACCTGAGTCCAGCCTATTAATAAGCAAGCTCATATTTCAAGACCTGCCCGTTAGGCTAAAAATTCAAGCCTACACCCGTCCGAAATGCTTTAGGAATCAGCAGGCTAGTGGGTCATCTGGCTTGTGAATAGATCTACTTGCAATGCCACCCCAATGGATGGCTATGGGCTGGAGGTTGCCGACTAGAGTTGCAAGAACCTCAATTGATATGGTGAGACGATAGTGAGAGAGGTTGGGGAGAGGTCCAGTAGGGAATGGCTTGGGAGATCCAATAGGAGAGTGATGATGATATGGGATGGGGTGCAAGGCTTTAATCCCGATGAAATAGAGAAAATTATTTTTTGAATAAGATACCTACTCGAGTAGCCAGCTAGTTGCAACCACAACCATTTTGACTAGAGTTACTGCAAGCTAGCTTTGAGCCACCCAACAAATAACTCAACTTCTATACAATATGGTGCAACTTAAGCTACCCGGGACGACTCCCTCGGAGTTCCTAAGTAGGTGTTCAGCAATTTGTAGAGCATCCACCACTACCTCTACATGAACATGGCAGTGGTAAAAGGGATTTCCTTTGTGACATATGAGATTCACCCTCCAATCATTCCCACGCCTAATTTTTACTCTACTTCTGTGTACAAAAATGAGTTTTTTTTTTTCTTTTTCCTACTGACATACAAAATATACTATATACATACACGTACATGTGCTAGGAGTCACCCTCGCTTCCCAGTAATACCATCGTAGGACACACATGCCATGCATGCTCTCGTGCATGCCCAAAGAAACGGCAGGGCGACTGGTACATCCCTACATGGATAACAGCAACATCAATTACATCACGTCTAGACATCGGACGGCACATCCAGCCCTAACTTTAGATCCAAAAATTTACAGTTTTGCTTGGGAATCGGCGAGGGTAAAGTTTTGACGATGACAGGCCGATTCTCCTTGGAATTGCTTGGCTGCATGATGCCACCGAACGTGCACGTACTCTGCTGGACGGGCAACTGCGTCGTTAGAGAAGGTGGTTTGGCAGCAAAGAATCCACCAGACGACACGCTCTGATCAACAGGCTTGAAACTCCCATGGGATTCTTCAAAGAGCATAAACTCAGGCATGCAGTTAGAAGGATCATAGATCCATGGGTTCGAATAATTATACTCAGAGCTGTGGCTCTTGATCAGGGGTTGAAGGTAGCAATTGATGCGAGCCTTTCTGGCCTGAAGCTCCAATCTCCTTCTCTTCATCCTCTCCCTTTTGTGGGCGTTTTGGTGGCCCCCCAGGGCCTGAGAGTTGGCGAATTCCTTGAAGCAGAACTGGCACCCATACCTCCTCGCCTCCAGACCACCACCGGAACTTCCCTCCGTGTCTGGTTTCTCCCCTTGGTGCAAGACAGGCATAGAGGATTTCTCCTCGACGTCCCCTCGTTTACAAGGATCAAGCACGAAGCCAAACAGCCGGAACGGCTTCTCTTCCCTGTTGTTGGAGATGAGAGGGGCATCCTTAGGATCTATACCTGGTTCTGCTGCATCCTTCTCCATTCTGCTTGCTAGGGGAAACGTGAGGTCTCAGTTCAGGTGAGCAAATTAATAGGTGGATGCAAATCGAGAAGTCTGATCCAAATGGCATCGGTAGAGTTGATGAGTCCGTTCAGCAGCTAGTAGCTTTACATATTATTTTCATAAAGAAAAAAAGCTTTACATATTTAATATAATACGTGCTGAATCTTTTAGTGGCAAAGTAGACACCAAACACTTAAAATAATCGACGACTAAAATGCAATTGCTCCAACTTGACATTGAAATTAATTTTCTGTGACTAAAGTTTAGCATGATAGAAGATTGCAACAATCTTAAATTGGTCAGAAAGAGCAATGTATCTGTTCATTCTCCCGATTGCATAAATAATTACAGCTAGGAAAGTAAATTAAGCTATCCAGCACCAGAATCTTATAGGATTGGTACAAATGGAAAGCTGGGATGTCACTGTCATTACCTTTTTATAGTGAAACAAGATATAAATATTAAAGCAAACCCATCAATCATCGTCCCTGATACATGCAATTTAGTCCAAACATAGTCGCAATATTTCATGAGACAGACAGAAACTGTGAAAAACGGAAATTAACTCCTAGAGGTACACAGCCTAATTAAGCAAACAAAAGCATAATACAATTAAGTGATGATGCAAACAAGCATATAATAATCCTCACATCAGAGCATAACTTCTTTAATACCAAAAGCTCTATCATTATCCATAAACGAGAAAAGAAATTTGCGATGGATAATTTTTTATTGGACCCCTCTTTTAATAAGGAACTTTGAAGAATTTTACAGGATGTTCTTATTCCACTGCCTCTCCCCCTCTCTCCTAAAATATTGACCTTGTGTGCGATGTGTGCACCATCCACCATCGAACTTGGCGCCATCAACTCCCACTCAAATATTTTTTCCTACTTTAACGTATTCTGCTATCTTGCATGACTCCCACCCAACCATCCTCTTAAAGAGGTCTACAAAAATTGCAACATGCAAAATTAGATGAGGCCATCTAAAGCAAGAGGCATTGTGGTGGGCACTCAGGTGGTTGGTTGATCAAGTGACTTGATAAATAAATGACTTTAGATGAGGATTGATGATCGCAAACCATCAGTCATGCAACCACTCTAAATTTCGCTACAGAGATATGGGTGATGGCCATTATATTTCACTAAAAGTTTTTCAAAATTTCTAGATATTTTCTGAAAAAAAAAATATCAGGTGCTTCAATTTACAGAGGTAACATTCTGGATGTAACTAGCGTTTCGGCCTAGCACTACAATGGTAATTTTTGAGAGGGCAAGAAGCATGAGAAACAGCAGTTTGCTGGCCGACTCCCTTCTTGTTACATCTATGACAGAGCTTACCATGAGTTACAAGAAGACAATTCAGGTCAAACTTCAACTCATTAGGGATCTTCCTATTCAGATGGAGATATGCCTTTTCCCTGTCTGCTTTCTCCGGGACCCATCCAATTGCCTTTGTAATCCGATATACCTACAACACAAGCCCAGTAATGTTGGTTGATGCTTGGGTGAGGAAAATGGGGTGTAAAAAATCAGTCAGAATCTGCTCACATGAGTGTCCACTGGGAAATCATCATGCTGAAGATGGAACATCAAAACACATGCCACCTGTAATCATACAAAACTTATCATATGGCAACTTTAGACTTTTTCATTAATATTAGAAATTATTGTACCAAACTTGCATGGATAATCATATCCAACAGTTTTGAGGTCATGTCATATTTAGGTGATATGCATCTTTTAACCCTCTAGATATATAGGTGTGGGTGTGCGACAAGGCAACTTATGGAGCACCAGCGTTCAGATATATGGTTCATGGCTAGAAGTCAAGATTCTATATTTAATTTAATCAAACATAATCATTTTCAAACTCAACCAATGGCAAGGAGTACTATTGCATCGCATTAGTTAGAAACAACCTAGCCCAAATAGTGAATAATGGAAGATGGGGCCTCGAGGAATTATGGTACTCCACTTGCATGAGTTAGGAGATATTTCAACCTCACTAAGAACAAAGTCACAGGCCTAATCATATCATAATAACACCACCCTGCCTGAATAAAAAGGAAAAAAGGAACCAAAGGAAAAGCTTCAGGTATAAAAGGGAAGGAATAAATAGGTAGGTATTATCCTGTAAATTGTCAGGGCATATGACCAACGTTCGGTTTTATCTTTTTTCTTTAATTAAGAACAGAAAATGTAGCAGAACTCAGATTAGAGACTCCTGAAAGCGAACATCCAAATTGCTGCTTCTCTGTAAATCACTGATAGGTTGCCTGCATAATGTTGGACCAAACACAATACATAAGGCAGAAAATGCAATTCTTAAGGTACCATATCAGATTAAGTCCCATTTCAAATTCCAACATTTATTCTTTTCAATAAAAGATCCAGCACATATGTGAGAGAGAATATATGAAACAAGTTGTAACATCTAAACAGGCAGCATTAGTCTGGATATGTACATAAAATATAGGTCCTGTTACGTAAGAAGAACCTAAAATTGCTACACAGAACTGTCTTTTAGCTGAAACTTCAAATGTGTTATATTTAAGCAGAGCATATAAGAAAATTCACAAGCATCCACATACATAAAATGAAACATAAAAAGGATTTACTCAGCACTAGACTGCAAATGCCCTTTCACACGAAAAGAAGGATAATCTTCTGCAATAAGGAATAGGAAAATCAATTTTTTCTACTTTGAGACTTCCAGTCTTTTTGAATAGTTTCTATGACAGGCAACCTGCAGGAAGCTATGAAACAATACGATGAGAACCATTCAGAAGCAATTTGATATACTTAGCCAATTCAAGAATCCTTTTCTATACACTCACGACCAGAACTGATGGCTGATTTTCATCCAACTTCAGCAATTATGCTGCGAGTGAGAATAACGTCCAATGTAGTAAATAGCGGAGGTCAACAACTGATATTATGGTTATTGTTTAGGTACAAACATAATTATAACAAAATGCAAAGGAAGGAAAACCTATAAGCAACTTATTATATGTATCAGTGCAAAAATAAAATAAAATACTGTAGAAAAACACCTAGAAGAAGTGTGCTGACACTCAAGGTTCAAAAACTAGGTTTATTTTCAGTTTTGACAGCCAAATTGACTTTTCTCTTCAGCAGTGTTGGTATATATTTTGAAGTTAAGAAAAACTTTAGAATAATTAAAACAAGTAAAGATGCACCATGCCCTTTTAGATTATCTTGCATTGTTTGGAACCTCTGGGCATATTATGTCTAATTTCAGTTGAAAGTAAGTTTAAACCACTAAAAACTATCATAATAAAATACATAAAGTTCTAGAAATATCCAGCAATACAATAAGCTACATGCCATTTTGAATTTATAATGTACTATTTCATAGCAGATTCAACCCAAAAAGAAAGGTAAGATAACAATGAGCCTACACAAGTTGATCTCAGTTTAAACTTGTTATATTCAGATAAACAAGTGAAATTGGAATGAAATGGTTAGTTTTGACTTTTGACAAACCATGGATATTGCAGAAACGAAACAATCTTAATAAGTTTTGGCTGAAACTATTCTACTTCAGAACTGATGACAAATATGTATTATCTTTAGGCTCATACTCCAACGCATTGCTTATTGTATGGTGTAGAAGAGATCTAACTGATCAACTCTACAGGATGCTGAGATCTGAAATTTTTTTTGGATCAACAATATCAAGAAATCTAAAAAATAAAAAAAAAAAAACATATCTAACAAAGTAAATCTATGAGAAGGTGAACACGGAGTCTCAAAATGAAGAAAAGACATAATAGAAACCAAAAGGGACAGAAAGGAGGCAAAGGAGAAGCAAAAACCCAGATAACATTCTATTATTTCATACAAAAACTGCTTTACATCTGTTCAACTTCTCCATTTCACAATATGAACGTGTTCATAACTAAAGCTGTAGAAATTAGTAACAAGTGCTCATTCGAAGGCTGTGATGGGAGGGAAGGTGACCAGATCGGTGGAAAGGCAAGAGAGATGGTATGGCCAGACAGAACAGCTGACTCCATTTTTATTATTTTTTTTCTTTTTCTTTATCTTCTTTTCCTTCTTTTTCTCCTCTACTGTCTCTTCTCTTGCTTTATTTCTTTCTTCCCTTCTTTTCTCTCTTATCTGCTTTCCTCTCTTTCATTCCTTTTCTCAATCAATGAGAAAAGATAGCAGATGGATCCTCCCAAGCAAAATGACTTACAGTGGCATTTCTGTAAAAACGACTTACATTGGCAGCACATGTTAGGGTGGTTTTAGTTCAATAAGAGATGTGGGTTTGGAATAAAATTTTCAGTCCTTACATATTCATGCAAGATTCCCACGACTTAGGAGTCATAATTCTTTTAACATACATTAAGTTATATTTTTGGGACAGATTTCCATCAAAGACTTTCTTGTTCCTTCCACCCTTCTTTTTTCTGACAGATTTCCATTAAATACTTTCTTCTCTTCATCTTGTTCTACTTTCCTGTTGTCCTTAACTTCATCTTCTTCTAGTTGTAGCATTCTACTTTGTTTAGTTTTTCATTTTCTTATACATAACTTTTCCATACTTGTTTGAACCAGTTTATGATTTTTTGAGTAAAAGGTGATGGAAGTGAGACACTTCCTCATTTTTTATTATTTTTGACTGGAAGGAAGTGCTCCCAGTTTTTCTTGAGTTTAGGTACAAGCCTCAAAGACTCCACCCACTTACTTACCTAAGAACTGACATTTCCATCCATCAGAGGAGAGCAATAGGTCAATTAACTGCCAGCCAAAGAACCCCCCAAACCCAGACTCTTCTTTTCGTACTTCCTAACAAAATATACAGTGATGCATGCGTTGCATGGCCATCTATTACATGGTGCTAGAGCTCATCTCATCTACTGAGTTCTCGTTGATAAGCTCTGTTTCTTCAGACAAAGTGTTTTCTTCAGTAGAATTGGCCACTTTAGATACCATTTGACTATATTCTTTTTCAGAAAAAGAAAAATACATAGCCATAGACCAATAACATTTGATCCTAGGTTAGGCATGAATCATATGCCATCAAAATCCTAATTGAAAAATCTTAAACTGAATCAAAGTCGTCATCTTTTTTTGTCACTCCCTTGTCATTCATGACAAAAGCAGGAAAATATTCCTGAAAAACTGCTTTAGTCCTTTACATCTATCTTTTATCCATAAAAGTATGATGCATCAACCCTATCAGTAACTGCTAATCATCCAGATTTAGGAACCCTACCTAGTCTATCTTATCCCAATTTTTTAATTTATGCTTCGAACAAAAATGACATCCTTTTATGTTTTCAATCAAACAAGTATATTTTCAAATACCCGCCTATTTCACATTACTCGGACTGGGATGTTGCTGACATATATTGGTAAAAGATGGCCAACCAATTCTCTTGACTACATGACTAGAAGAGCCAATGGGGCTTGGGTTTGTCAGTTGGCACTCCTTTCCTTGGAGCATGCATTGGGGAAAGGCCCCAACTTCAAACCAGAAAGTTGCATTTCATACAATCTTTTTTTTTTTTTTTTTTTGAAAAAAAGGAAAGATGCATAAGCTGAGGAGTTTTTATTCACTCCAAATTGCTAATCTTACATGCTCACAAGCAAGGTATGCAATCTCGGTATAGGGTACTGTACTAGTACATTATTGGTACAACATGATTGGTCATGTATGCAACGCATCCCATATCAAGATAGCTCCTCACCCCTTTTTTCTTTTCTTTTTTTTTTTTTTTTAATCATGGTATCACTCGAAACTGGACAGTACATGCCAGCACGGTATGGTATACACCTGGTTTTGGATGGTACCAAGCAGTACAAGATTGTTTCGTTCATTTCGGACTGGTACAAACCGAACCAATATACTGAACCGAACCTCAGTAGATTACTAGTATTGGATGGTATGACTAGTACAGCAGACCTTGCTCACAAGTCATGATCGGGTTCATTGGTGACTACTCCTGCTTAATGTCCATTAAGAACACTAGAAAAATGAACTTTGATATCTTCTTGCAGTGTCAAGATAAATATGGATAGAATTTGGCATCTCATGGTTCCTGATTTCTCAACAGTTGAATGGGATTATTGTTTCATGTCGACTGGCCTTTTCAATAACTTCTACATCTTTCTCCTGTGCTTTTACTTTTTAATGCTTATAATAATGTCATCTGCCTAATCTGCTCTTGCCTATTATGCATTTGCCATGGTTATTCTCCATCTTATGTTTCATTATACTTGCTTCAATATCTGCAGCAAATTTTAACCTTTCCACACTAGGGGAAAAGAAAAAAAGAACAGAACTATCAAGGCTGATTAATTTTTCACAGGAAGGCAAGCCATGAATGATGTTTCTTACTGACTTATAGTAAATATAGGATAACATAATTATCAAGATAATTCCCTTCAACAAGGATGATATTGTATTTACTGCTTCAGGAGATTAACTGAAGCCTTAATTTTTCACAGGAAGGCAAGCCATGAATGATGTTTCTTACTGACTTATAGTAAATATAGGATAACATAATTATCAAGATAATTCCCTTCAACAAGGATGATATTGTATTTACTGCTTCAGGAGATTAACTGAAGCCTTATCTTAGTATAAATAATTTGTAAACGAGGTGCATGAAAAAGAAAAATCAGTCATTCCCACTTTCCAGGCTCCGCTAGTTTACGTGGCATAATACTTGTCCAATTTGTATAATAAATTTTTGCAATCACATTCTGTTAGTTTGTTTTTTTATCATTATAATCTCTTTTTCTTCCTTGCATCATTAAATTATTTTCTCGAGCATAGCATTCAGACATTTAATCCAAGAAGAAGAAGAAAAAGTTACCGTTTTTGGTCCAATCCCCTTGAACTGAGATAGCTCAGCCTTGACCTCATTTACCGACATGCCCCTCAAGTACTCGAGGCAAATCTCACCCCTCTTCTCCAGCACTGCCTTCAGAATGCTCTTTATCCGAGCCGCCTTCGTTGCAGCCAAACCCCCACACCTTATGGCATTCTCTATGAGCTTCGATTCCGCAGCAAGAACCTTCAAATCAAGAGAAGAAAAAGATTTTTTTTTTTTTTGTCAGACAAAAACAGAGAGAAGAATTAGGGTTGGAGCTAGGCCACGACCTACTTGATCCCAGGTGGGGAAAGCGGATTTGAGGGACCCGAATGCCCTCCGGGAGTTGGAATCCGTGGTGTTCTGGGACAAGAGAGTGCTCACCAGCCCGTCAAGAATGGTCTCCCCAAAAACTCCCCGTCCGGTCTCAGAGCCATCAGAGGGCGTCTCGGGTCCTCCCGCCAGCCGGCCGTCGGAGGACCTCCGGTAGCGGGCGAACTCCTCCGGGAAGCCGTGGTGGTCGAGGAGCGCGTCTCGGACGGCCAGGCATTGCTCGGGTGTGGGGATTGCGAGGTCCGGGTAGGGATCGGGCGAGAGTTTCAGTGATTTGGGCGAAGAAGGGATCGGGGCGAGCGAGGGCTTTCGTTGGCGGTTTCGTGGCATCTTTCTCGGAGCGGAGAGAGAGAGAAGGGGAAGGCCGGAAACAAGTTCTGGCGTTGAGAACCGGCGGAGGGTCTTGTTGGACTGGAAGAACGACATGGGCCGGGTTTCGGGCCCATCCGGTTAGAGTCCAATCACACTATCACAGGCATGAGAAAGTGTCTTTGCACCGCATGCATACAATAAAATTGACATAGAGCGCACTATCTAATTATTTTAGAGCATATAACATAATAATAAAATAGATATTTAATATCATCTAATTTTTTTTCTTCAATTTTTAGTAACGAAAATGTCCTTTCCTTCGTAAAACAAAGAAATGATATTATTACTTCTTGAACTCTTGTATGATTTTTCATGAACATATATGACGTTCTGAACCATATATATAATTTTTTAAGTATTTATAATACCTTGAATAATATATATGATTTTCTGATATCTTGTATGACTTCCTATAAATATATATGACATCCTGAACTATATATGACTTTTCATGAATATACATGATATCTTAAACAATATATATGGCTTCCTATTATCTTATATGATTTTCTGTGAATATCTATGACATCCAAAATAATATATTTGATTTTTTGTGAATATATATGACATTCTGAATAATATATATAATTTTTTAATATCTTATATGACTTCCTGTCAATATATATGACATCCTAAATAATATCTATGACTTTCTATAAATATATATGACATTATGAATAATATATATGACTTTCTGACGTATTATATGACTTTCTGTTGGTCATATATGATATCAAAAAGTTATATATATTATTCAGAATATTATATATATTCACAGATAGTCATATAAAGTATTAGGAAGTCATATATATTATTCAGGATGTCATATATATTCATCTAAAGTAGTATAAGATATTAAAAAATCATATATATTATTCAGGATGTCATATATTTCAGTCATATATATCGTTCAAAATATCATATATATTCATAAAAAATCATATAAGGTGTTAAAAAGTTATATATATTATTCAGGATGTCATATATATTTACAGAAGTCATATATATTGCTCAGGATGTCATATATATTTACAAGAAATCATATAAGACGTTAGAAAGCTATATATATATATATATATATATATATATATATATATATTCTTCAGATTGCCATAAATATATAAGAAGTCATATATATTATTTAGGACGTCATATATATTCATAAGAAGCCATACAAGGTATCAGAAAGTAATAATATTATTTTTTTTATTCTATAAAGAAAAAAATATTTTTATTATTGAAAATTAAAAAAAAAAGCTGAACGGTATTAAATATCTGTTCCATCTAAACACGCTACGTACCTGAATATTATTAGACGGTTTACTCCTATTACACCACATGTGGTGCAAAATAAAATTATTTTTATCACCGTTGAGTTTTTGAGTTCAGAAATAAGTTAAAATAATTATATATATATATATATATATATATATATATATATATTTTTTTTTTGGTGTTGTTATTGTTATAATCCTAAAAGGCTAAAACAATTATAGATGTCTCCAACACTAATAACAACTTTCAGTGCTCGGAATAGTCAAGTCCATGCTTCGACTATTCATATTTAAAAGATTTTTCTGCTTAGTCTAATGGTTGATATGGATTTTATGATTATTTATAATTTCAAGCTAAAAAAGACTCGATATCCCATGTATGTTCTATGGTACACATTAATAATGGTTTTGGACTATTAAAAAATTCTTCAACTATTTCAATTTTTATCGCACAAAAAGTTTGAGAGTAACTTATTGTACAACTAATTTACAAGATATTTAAAAAAAAAAAAATCATGCAAGCAATATTTTAATGAATCCTCCACGTTATCATTCCCATCTGACTTTGTGCTCTGTTTTGTACTACCATAGTACTATTGTGTTTTAGTTCTTTTTTCTTAGATTGTGATTTGGGCGTAATATTATTTGAACTCCAGACCACAATATCCAACCCTACATCTAATTGGGTTGGATCAAATCAGACCGTGATATGGGGTCCAAAGTGGTTCGGCCTAGTATTCCAACCCAATTGTGGGATCAGATAAGGTCCATGGAAAAGATTTTAGGCGTATTACTTGGATCAACCAGGGCAAAGGCCTGTTGCATTATGAGCTATAACCAATTCAATGTGTGATAAATTTTTTGTGCACCGTGCGTGATGCATGAACGTGGATGCATAGTGATTGACTCATGCATAGGCAGTGCGCAAAATTTTTTTTTTTTTTTCGTCTGCCCCACATTGTGAGCCAATCATCCCGTGCAGTGCGTAAGAAATCTCTCCAATGTGTTTAGGCTTGAAATGGGATTTGGATGAGATTAGATTGAGACCCTAGGCCCATCAAAACCAGAGGAGTTTGATTCTGGGGCGGAGAAAGTGTCTTAGATAAAGGGGATAGAAGAGGAGAAGATGGATGCAAGAGAGGGTAAATCAGGCGGATGATTCTTTTGAATGTTAATAAAAAGAACAATGACTCTGCTGGTCCTATGAACTATTATATGTGAGGTTAGGATTGGGCCATGACATACCAAATCTTAGTTGAAAGTTCTTATCTGACATATTAGAGAATCATGTAATGCTGCAATTATGATTAGTTTAGGCTCGCAAAGTAAACAATACTACTTTCTACGAAGCATCAACCCATGAATGAGAAGTACCACATCTCTTTCATGTGATAATGCATATGATCGCCTAGTTGTTTGATTTTTTCCATATGACAATTTGTATGACTTGCAAGATGCTTGGTCATCCAAATTTGGAGCAACTGTTTTATCAAAACCACAAGGAAAAAAAAATTACTCAAGGAATTCCAAAATGCTCAGAGAAAAGAAAGGTTCAATGACTCATCTAACTTTATGGAAGTATATAAGGATAGGCATGACAGAATATGTCACCCACATGTATAACATGTCCTGCACAATACAAGGAAAAAAGAAAAATGAAAAAAACTTTGTTTTAGCAGCACTTTAAAAGTGGTGCTCCACAAGTAAAATATTATGCAAGTCGATCATAAGTTTGGAGAAATGCTTTAATAGGCTTATGTTCATGTGATGCATAATTCCCAATCTAGGAAAAATATTTTTCACAACATTGGCCTTCTTTCACCAAAACGGGATCAGACCAGCCATGGTTGCTTCATCGGTCGGAACTCTGCACTCTATTTCTGATTCCATGTCATCTCCATCCTCACATCAAGAATCAAGCCACCATCTTAATCAACAAGCATAAGAAACAGACACCTAAATGAGCTAGGCTTAGCTCAGCTCGTATTGCCTTTGAGCCAATTTTAAGTCTAATTTCGAGCTTAGTTGGGGCTGTTCATGAATGGCCTGAGATTTCTTAATGTTTTGACATGTAAAATTTAAATTAGTTTTGCAATTTATGTTAAGCATAGTGTTCAAATACTATTTAAAATTATGTTAAGTCTGCATATATGACTAAATTTTTACTTATAAATAAAAATTAAAACAAATCATGTCCAATAGACTTGGTCCATAGAATAAATAAAAAAGGAAAGCCCAAAAGCCTATTTGACATTTCTCGCCCATTCACATGGATGTTGGAAAGCAAAAGAGAGAAGAAATCCATGAGATCACAATTTAACCTTTGTTGGACATCACCACCTAGAATACTACCAAGGGGTCCATATTATTTCTCCAAGCAATTTAATAATCCCTCTCCTAGTAACAGCCACCAGCAAATCCTTCACTGTCCATGACAATTCTTTCTTTTTTTTTTTTGGTAAAGTTGTCCATGACAATTCAACCAATCCCTTTCTGCTGATCTTATCACAAGCACAAAAAGCATGTACCTCATATATTCTCCTCTTGATTTTAGCCATCCCACTGTATCTTTAAGAGAAAAGATATAACTATCCTACTATAATAAAGCCAGAGGGTTACACTTGAAGGATTTATAAGCAGGGAACTTTATCATAATAAAAGAAAAGAAAACGATGCAAGGAAAGCAAGCAATATAAAGTCCAATGCTAAAGTGTAAAGGCACTCGATCAGAGACAAAAGCAGAGGGGATTATTCTAGATAGGAATATGTGCTAACTTTTCCCCCACAAAACATGCATCTTTTCTCAGTGGCTGGGCTGGCTTCCCAACCCTTTTGGGACCCAACGGCAAAGGAGGAAGCACTTGGACTTGACTGCCCAAGACGGAGGCTTGACCCTTTCACACAGCTCAAGAAACAACACTCACTCGCCCGGGCCTTCAGAGATCATCAATTGGAAAGTCATTAACAAAGGGACCACAACATTCTGACATCTGAACATGAACCAATGCAACTCCAATAATTAGTATTTGGTAGCTAAAGGGAGAGCTTATATTATGCACTTAATAATAGAGGTGGTGAGGTCCAGAGATATAATAATGCTGTGCTTTAACTAATTATGGTCAATTAGTCTGGACGCACTCTCTCTAAAAAGATATTGCTTTTTAGCTACTTTTGTTTGGGGTGAGCTGAAGCAAAAAAAAATGAAAAGATCTTGTGTTTCGTAATCCAGCTTAGACTAACTTGAGGGTTTATTGAATAGCAGTCTCCATTCACCTGACAGGATGTTGTAATTTGCAAGAGATGGTTTTAAGTATTTTAACATATTCTGTTCTCAGACTCACAGTCATCAACCTTTAGATCCAGTGTGGGAAAAAGTAGCACACTCTACGTCTTTAGACATGTCTACAATGGAGAAAAATCTACAGGATCTTTTGGAGGAAAGGAATCTATTAACAACCATATAGCCCACAATCCAACCAAAGAAGACTGTGCCACCCACCCCATGTAATAATGAGGCAGGGCAAAACCAAGCTTAACCAGGCGTTCGTCTGCTTTAAAAGCAGCGCGTGTTTTGAACGTCGTGGTATGTGATTCCCGGCATTGCACGGTGGTGCATGATGCTGGCCACCGGTTCCAGTACGTTGTCAGGCTAACAGCGGCAAAGCCTTTAAAAAAAATCTCGTAAGACTGAGTCCTGACTTTATTAAATGGAGGAACGGAGGAAAGAGATTCGGATATCTGCTCTAATTGAATCAAATAATGGAGTAGGAGCAGGAGGAAGTGGCAAGTGGAATGTCCTTGATTTCCTTTTGTCAATTGGAAGCCTCTTCCCCTCTATTGTCCCACGGAACCGGACTTCTTCCTGTGTCTCCATTAACAACCCTTTCATGTGATTAGTCCCCGCTGACAACATCTCTTTCTCTTTCTCTCTCAGTGGAGAATGTGGTTGGGAGTTTTCAGGCTTTGATTAGAAGGGAAGGAAATAAACAAGTTCGCAAGTGGAAAAAGAGGGACCAGAGTGGAAGCATTGCAAAGAAAAGAGTACAAGGACTGGCTAGCTACAATGTTGCTTTAAGCAAGTGTACAGCCTATGTTTTCACACTGATTATTATTGCATCACATCTTTGATGTTGATCACATAAGATTATATCAATCGGTTATACCATATTTACATGTAGGCCAGCATGTTGGATGGATTGAATCCATCTTGTTCCATGTGTTGCATTAGGCCAAAAGTCAATAAATTAATGCTCTAACTTGCTTGTTAATGGCTCCATCAACCAAGGGGACTGAGGGTTTTCAACTCATGGGTATGCCAGCGTAGAATCTTTTTATATGATATGGAGTTACTTGTTTGAAAAAGTCTTTGCTCATCGCCATCCAACCACATTGAAGCACGCCATCCAACTACATTGAAGCACATAGCCACTACTTTCCAACTGGCATTCAATAACGTATTTAATACCTGTAGTTCTATTTTTTATTTAAAATTTTAAATGATAAAAATATTTATTTTTTCTAAAAAATTATAATATCTTGTGGTTAAATTATAATTTTTTATACACAGAATGTCATAATTTTTCTTACAGAAATCATAAAGAGAGAATGTCATTTTCGTCATTAAAAATTTATAAATTTTTTAAATAATAAAAAAATATATTTTTTTTTATGATATTCTATGTGTGAAAGTTATAATTTGACTGTAGGATACCATAATATAATCATAGAATATCATAATTTTTTTTAAAAAAATATTTTTTATTTATAATTTTAAATAAAAAATAGATTTATATTAAATATATATTAAAAAATGATGATTATATTGTCTAATTAAATTAGGTGATTTTTTTTTTATTTATAAGTCAGGTGCGATGAATCAAGTATTATTTTTTATTTTTTATTTTTTTTACTTGTTTACTTCTTGAACTCACTGCATGGGCTCTGGTGGGGAGATGCTAATAAAGTACCGCAATATTAAGGATTTTTCTGTGAGTCGCAGGACCTTTTAACTGCACTGGGAGGTTCTCAAATTTGTTCAGTATCTAGAGAAATTATTTCCTGGACCACGCCTAGGTAGATCAGCTCAAATCTCGGAGATCGAGCACGGTGGACAACGCGCAATCAGGAATTCTTGATATACAAAGGCTAGTGTCGCATGCCATGCACCGTGGCCCCGTGGGATTTGAGTCGTCTCCCTGGGCGTGGTCCGGGCAATAATTTCTCCAGTACTTAAGCAATGACGTGACTCTGAAGGAAAGCGTCAAAGCCGTTTCCCAGGTTCAGAGGACGCCAGGCGGGCAAGAAGGCTATTGCAACGCTGACATAATATCTGTGGATCTGGTCTGCAACGCTTAGTTATGGGAAGAGAGGAACGGCTGCTTTTGAATAATAAAGAACGTGACGCAGAAAGTTAGTAGGTAAAAAGAAAAGGTATTTTTTATTTTATTTTATTTTATTTTATTTTATTTTTTATGGAATGGATGGCTCATACCCAATATCCATTTAGTATGAAAATATCCATAAAACCAGAAAATAAAATATGAAATTGAACAGAGTCACTGGCATAATCCAACCATAACACCATGCAGAGTGAATGATAGTTTCTTTATGAGTTATTCATCTATGCCTGTATATAGGACCATAAGAGCACAGGATGTGAATTATGAAACTTTTTAAATTAAGTGATAAATAAGTTGGTATCATGTGGTGTGGGCGTTTTCGTACAAAATGCTTGCGACAACGCCGGTAGTGAGATTATTTTCATAGTTAGAGTTAGAATGCCATTATCAAAAAAAAAAAAAACACACACACGCTTGGAGAATTGATAACGTAAGGAGATGTGAAGAGCATATGCAGGCTTTTTCCGGATCAAAGAATTCGTTTATGAGAAGGAGAACAAAATGGTCGGCCATCATGTTTCTGTTGCTCAATTAATTCTTGGTGGAGCCATGGTAGGCAGACACCATGTTTGAACACATGAACTAATGGAATATCTAACTTACAATTGGAGATGAAATTTTTTGGACATACCTAGTTATTAAATTTTTTTAAAAAAGAAATCATACCATGAGTTCCTAATGGCGATTGATTGGGTTCCTTCATTAAATATGCATTTTGGCCAAGACACAAGCCTAGGTACAAAGGAAAATGGTGGGTTAATTTATATATATATATATATAATATGGTGGGGTGGTTAAGACAACAGCGAAAGGATCTCTCTATTCCAGCATAGTATAATGATGCATTAGAATTTATTTTTTGTCTTGGAACATTAAGAACTTAGAATTAATCTATAACACACACACACACACACACACACACACACACACACACACACACATATATATATATATATATATATATATATATATATATATATATATATATATATATATATATATATGGTGGGGTAGTCAAGACAACAACGAAAAGATCTCTCTATTCCAGAAAAGTATAATGATGCATCAATTTTGTTTCATATGTCGGAACATTAAGAACTTAGAATTAATCTAATATATATATATATATATATATATATATATGTGTGTGTCTCTCTCTCTCTCTCTCTCTCTCTCTCTATATATATATATATATATATATATATATAGTATTATGACAGGGCCTCCCTCCACCATGCATACATATTTTTCTTCTTTTCTGATGTATATATATATTAAAATAAAAATTTTTATATTGGCAGAGTCTCCACATGCTATGTGTATATATTATTATTATTTTTTGATATATAATATATATACACATATATATCAAAATGAAGATTTCTGTGTTGGTAGAGCCTCGGTCCGCTGTATGTATATATTTTTTTTCTTTTTTGGTAAATTCAAAACTCTCTCAGTTGTATAATTAATAAAAAATTATAGTATTTAAGAAATGGATCCTACATAGAATGCTTCTCATGTAGAATGCTATCTCATCACACATTAATTGGAAGGTATTTTAAAGTATACCATAATAGGCATATAAGCCCAAAAATAAATTTATGGTATTTTATAGTAGAGAATTTTTGTTTTTTAGGAGCAAAGAAAGGGCATTTTATTTAGATAAAATAAGATAGAATTTTTAAATATTTAAAACTCTAAAAAAAATGATAGATACCAAGTTTGATCAGCACTTTTAAAATATAATTTTTTTTGGGGTATAAATTTGCTTATTTATCATGTTGTATTAATAATGGAATTGTAAGATATGTATGGAAAAAAAAAATTCAAGTTTTTATAGAATTGTTAAAGATTTAAAAAAGTAAACGACAATACCACTCAAAATCATAGGAATGTAGAGAGCCCCTTATTTATTAGGGAACATAAAACTTTCTAGGAAGAAAATCAGGCTCATCTTAAATATTATAAAATAATTATAAATAATACTAATTTAAATACTATTATATTAATATCAAAGTCATAAATAACACAAATATTTGTGCGAAACTAAATGTTGCCATAGCAGAGGAAATTGGGGCCATCTTAAACACTATAAATAATTCTATTATCGATTCCTAAACGGGATCTCATAAGTCCGTCAACCATCACTTTCTCTTATGTTTACCCCAATTATCAATCGGGATTTAATATATTATTAATTGATTTCTAATTTAGATTTAATATATTTTTTAAAAAATGAGCATTGCACCTTTGTGTTGGTAGAGCTTCCACTCACTATGTGTATATATGGTCTATTTGTAATATATATATATATATAATTAATAAATAATATTTAAATATATATTTTGAAAAAATAAATAATATTTAATAAATATTAAATAGTATTTAGAAATATATTTATGTCATACTTATATATGATATATCTTTGAAATGTCCGCCCCACACACACATATGATATATTTGTCACATGTATATGAAAATGGTAAATAGTATTTAAGTATATATTTTGGAAAGAAAAATAGTATTTAGAAATATATTTATGTCATATTTATATCCGGTATATCTTTGGAGTTTGGAATATTTATATATGGTATATGCATGCAATAAATGTGAAGGTTAATTTATAATGTGAGATAAATATGAAAGAAATCTCTTCCTTTATTTATTCTAGGATTTTGAGAGAAAATAATTTTAAAATTAGATAAATTATTTGGAGATTTAAAACTCTAAAAAAAGATAGATGTCATTTTTTATTAGGATTCTTAAAATATGGAAAAAAATTTGGGGCATTAGCATGCATTGTAAGACACATATAGGAAGAAAAATCCAAGTTTTGGTAGAATTATTAGGGATTTAAAATTCTCAAATATATATAAGATTTGCTAAAATTTGAATGCACAGAGCCTTCATTCACCGTATGTATACTTGATATATTTGCTACATGTACATGAAAATAACAAATTGTATTTAAGTATATATTTTGGAAGGATAAATAATATTTACTAAATATTAAATAGTATTTAAAAATATATCTATGCCACATTTTTGCATGGCATATCTTTGAAATATTTATTCATGATATCCCATGCATTGCATGGGTTTTATGCCAGTATTATGATGAAGTAGGAAGCCATATGGGAAAGCCGCAAAAATCAAAATCAGACAACTATATAATTGTACAATAAAAAAAAAAGAAAAATACTATGGTCTACACTAATTGATCTTGCCTGGATAGCTTTTAATTGCTTGCAATGTTGTGCATTATTAAATTAATGGAAGACATGTTAAATGATTTATGCTATTGTCAGCAGTGGCTCATGTGGTTGCTTAGGTTTCACAGTTACTTTGAGATGGATGTTAGTAATTACAAAGCTCATGTCACTACATAAAAATGAAATCATCACATTTGATGTAACACATTGAAAATTAAGAAACATTGATTTTGATGCTAAATATTTACCAGTTCTCAAAAATAAAAAGTGGATATAAATCTTTTTCCATCTCTTTTATCTACTCATTTGTTGCTATTTAAACCCCTCATCTATACTTTCATGCTTGATTATAAATTGCCCATTCCTTCATCCTTCCACCCACCACCCAAATAAGGGAAAAAGCTAAAACATGAATACCACTATTTTATTGGTCCAACAACACATTATTGTAAAGCTAACTTGTTTTGTCTACTAGTAGGAAGACCAACAGTTTGAATGGCTGACTAATGGATTCTTTGAGTGCTCCAAATAGTTTCTCAATCCTCGTCAATTTAACCAACAATCATAATCATTATTTTTGAGGCGCTTCTAGCTGGTCAAACAATTCTTGGTAGTCACGTGATAAGCAACTTCCATGGTTGAAGGAATAAATATTCAGCGAATCCAGTAAAAATGAGAACCAACTGTTAGCATTTTTCCGATGTGGGCTTATATTAATTGAATATTTTAGATAAAAAAAATTAGTTAAGATTAAATGATTTGTAACTCTAAAAACTCCAAAAGGTGAAATATTAAGAGACACAATTCTAATAGTCAGTAATTAAAGTATGACTTTTGGTATGGGCCATAAAATTTATGAAGCTATTAATGGGGAAGCTCATGAATTACTATATAAAGGGATGCTAGATCCCTGCCTTAGTCTGTAACAAAGAATGTAAGTCTCTTCCCATCAGAGAATTCTAGATTAGATCATAAGGAGAAGCATCTAATGCAAATTTTTACTTCCTTCATACTGCGATGGAGTCAAAAATAGATCTGAATTTTTTTTTATCGTAGTTAATTATTTTAGCATTCTATACTCTCATGCATGTATCTTGTAAATAAAAATTAACATATGGTATCAGAGCCTAATGCGTGATCATAAACTTTAGTATATGATTTTCATGGACTAGCTCTTTGTTAGAATTTATTTTGCTCATTTGTTGAGCATTTGTGTTGAATTCATATCTAGCAATTCGTGACTCTAAAGGCATGATTTTTAATATACGTACAGTTTAAATCATGATATTTAATCTGCATCGAATAATTTTTATATTTGTATTGGATTATTTATTTAGGTTTTATTTTCTGTCGAACCCCTGTGAATCCTGTGGCTCATCTGTTGGTCTCGAGACCAACGGCACCATCTTATAGTTTGGGTGATAGCTTTGTGAATCCATGCCGTTCATCGTTCTTTTACCCAATTGATCCATGGCATTTGGCAACGTCTCTAAGGCTTCCCACGGCGTGGATCGCGGCAAACCCCAATTTCGATCACTTAATGAAGTTTTTCGATCGGGTTTAAGACCATAAGGGTCCCATGAGCATAAGGAACAAAAAGCCTAGTCGGGAGGCCTCCGATCGGAGTCGGATGGGCTGATCTGGTGCAAGAGGCATCGAAAATGATTGCTGGTTTGTGTTCTTTAGGAGGATGAAGGTACGTGCAATTGATGCGCTCGATTGATGCGTTTGGAAGAGAGGGAACGGAAAGAATCTGAAAATATTATGTTTCTGCTCCTTAAAGTTTCAAAGCATGTGCAATCTGGTCCCTTATATTTTTGGGCGCATACAGTTTGGTCCATAAAATTTAAAAGTGACCAAAAAGGATCTAAAACATGACTAAATGGGTCTTAAAAAATTTCAGATTTTTCAATTTACTCCCTGACCTTCATAAAGTTATTTAAGCATGCATTTAAATGTGTTTTAACTATAATTAGCAAGATATATATAGTTAAAATATCTCATAAAGATAATTATAGTGTTCATGCATGCTTTTATTCATTTTTGATGGATAATTAATTTTAAAAATATTTTAGAATAACTCATCAAGCTCCTAATATTTAGAGTTTTTCCAAATAAATAAAGTCATATTAAACTTTGCATATAATAAAGTTTAGATCTAGTCATGTTAGAAGACATATTTTGTGATACATGTTTATAAGGAATAAAGATTTGAGTTAAGTAAGCATGCTTAAAGTAATTAATTTGGTTAATCAAAATTGTAATTGATACGTCATCATATAATATTTAGTGAGAATTATTTGGTTCTTGAATTCTCATGCGGATGAAGTCATATGATTGATTGTTAAGCTCCAAATAAAGTATCATATTGTGAAGGTGATATAATGGTGTCTTGTTGGGGGAGAGTTTCATGAATTTAGTCAAACTATAGCCACCAAAGTGACCTATTGGCCAAATTTTGTGCAATTTTGTTCTTGCATGTTTAGAGACGTCTCTAGTTGAATGCATAGCTATTCTGCCCAAAGGTGTTAGCTATGTACGAGATTTTGAGATGAGGTACATAAGACATATGGTTATGAATTGAATGATTTAAGCGATCTATACACACAAAGGTGGTAGATTTAGCGAGAATTGGAATATGTTCACTGGACCGTATTATGTATTAGAATTTAAGATTGCATGTTATGTATTTGGCCCTAAGATATTTCATAATGATGTGCTTACATTCTTGTTGAAGATAACGTTTATGGCTTTTGGTATCACTATCGCCTTACATTCAGTTAATAATTGCATATTTTGATTATTTCAATTATCTTTTTCGTCAGTAATAATATGGTCATTATTAAGTTGTTGACAGGCTCTAACTTCAAGAAGTGGAAGCAAGATGTAGAGTTTACTCTATAAATGATTGATGTAAACTTGGCCATGACTACTACTAAGCTTGCTGATCTGGTTGCTACCAGTACTGATGATGAGAAGAAGGCTTATGCAGCTTGAGAGAGGTCAAATTGTATATGCTGTCTGACAATGAAGAGGTCTATTCTGGAACATCTGCTAAGTGGACTTTTTGATATTGTTGTAGCTAAGGATTTCCTAGCTGCTGTGTCCCAGAGGTATAAAATATCCTCAAATGCTGAAATTGGTACCCTTCTAAAAGAGCTTTTCTCCATATAGTATAACAGATAAGACGGAGTTAGGGAGTACATTATTAAGATGATCCATGTCCAAACTAAACTCAAGGCATTGAATATTGTTCCACCTGATGCTTGCATCATACATCAAGCATTGAACACTCTTTCTGTTGAGTTTGGGGTCCTTATGGCAACGTATAACTCTCAAGATGAGGCCTGGACTGTCAATGATCTCATTTTCAAGTGCGTCGTTGAAGAAGAAAAGCTCAAAAGTGAAAGGTCCCAAACTGTCTTGTTTGTATCCGATAAATACAACAAGAAGAAAGATAAGATTTTCAATCCTAATACTCCTCAGACTGCTCAATCTCGTAAACTTGATTAGAATAAAAGAGTAAATGGTCCTACTGGTATTACTAAAAAGATCATCAAGTGCTTCTTCTGCAAGAAGAAGCGTCATAAGAAATTTGACCATCCAAAGTATAAAACTTGGTTGCCGAAAAATGAGCATAAAGGTAACTCTTTGGCTCTTGTCTTGCGTGAATCTAATTTGGCTATGGCCTCATCTAGATCCTAATGGCTAGATAGTGGAGTAACTAACCATGTTACTTATACATTGTAGGATTCATGACCAAGAGGAAACTAACTAAGAAAGAGTCTAAACTCGTAGCTGGCAATAATGAAGAGGTGGTTGTTGAGTTCATAGGAGTCATTTGTTTAAATTGAGCTTCTAGATTTAAATTATTTTGAATAACACATTCTATGTACCGTCTTTTAGATAAAATTTGGTTTCTGTTTTTATTCTAGACAAAGAAGGTTATGCTTTTGAGTTTAAAAATAGTTTTGTAAACTTATCTTTTAACTCAAAGCTTATTGAAAATTGTTCTGTCATATGGTTTACATGGAATGCGTTTAGCTCCTATTGATATTTATGCCACCTCATATAATGTTGAAAAGGTTGTTGCCAAAAGACCCCTTATTAAGGAACAGTCTTCCATGTTATGGCATAAGAAACTTGGCCACATCTATAGGAAAAGAGTGAAAAGATTGATAAAGAACAACATCCCTTTTGCTCTTGACTTCAGTGACCTAGAGACATGCGTTGACTGTTGTAGGGGCAAGTTACCCAAGATTAAGAAAAGGAGAGCTATACGTAGCTCAAATCTATTGAAGATCAGTGGACTATATTCGTCTACAATTTATAACTCATGATATTTTATTACTTTTATTGATGACTATTCTTGATATGGTTATCTGTTCTTGATTAAGAAAAAATCTGAGGCTCTTGATAAGTTCAAGATCTTTAAGACTGAAGTCAAGAAACAGCTGAAAAAGGTTATCAAAATTGTGAGATCTGATCGAGGTAGAGAGTACTATGTCAAATACTTAGAAAATTATAGAATAGTGGCTTAATTCACTATGCCAGGTAGTCCTGAATAGAATGGTGTGGCCAAAAGATGGAATCGCACCTTAAAGGACATGATGAAGAGTATGCAAAGTAGAATAAATCTGTCTTTTTTTGAGATGAGGCTATTAAGACAGCATTGTATATTCTCAATAGAGTATCCAGTAAGTTAGTGCTCAAATCATCTTTTGAGTTATGGACCAGTAGGAAACCTAGCTTATCCCATTTTCGTATTTGGGGATGCACTTCAGAAGTAAGATTGTATAATCTCATTAAGAATAAACTACAGCCTCATTCTACTCGTTGCTACTTTATTGGATACCTAGAAGAGTCAAAGGGTTATAGGTCCTATTACTAAGAAGATTGATCTAGAATTATGGAATCACAGACAGCTAAGTTTCTGAAATTTGATATGACTGATGAAAGTAGTCATTCTCAGACCATAGAAAGGAATGAGCAGATTAGTACTATCTATATTCTTTTTTCCATACAAAAAGAGACAGTGGAACCTTCACCTGTGATTGAAGAGCCTTTACAGCCATAAATTATGGAGGCTTCACACGCACAGGATGCAGGAGCAGAAGTTCCACTAAGGAGGTCTAATAGAGAAAAGAGGTCTACCATCTCTTCTGATTATGTGGTCTATTTGGGAAAGAATGACTATGGCATTGGTCATGTAGTAGATCCAGTGACTCTTCAAGAAGCTATTTCTAGTCCTCAAAAGGACCTATGGATGGATGCAATGAGGGACAAAATGTAGTCTATACAACATAATAAAGTTTGGGAGCTTGTTGAGCTATCTAAAGGTTGCAAGTTCGTTGGTAACAAATGGATTTATAAGACTAAAAAAGATCTCACTGGAAAGATTGAAATGTTTAAAGCCAGATTGGTTGCCAAGGGATATACTCAGAGAGAAAAAATTGACTATGTTAATTTATTCTCTCTCGTGTCCTCTAAGGACATATTTAGAGTTATCATGGTACTTGTAGCTTATTATGATTTGGAGTTACACTATATCGATGTTAAAATCATATTTCTAAATGGGAATTTGAATGAAGAAATTTATATGGAGCAGCCTGAAGGTTTTAAGATAGCTGATAAAGAACATATGGTACGTAGACTTTTAAAGTCTATTTATGATTTAAAACAAGCTTCTAGATAGTGGTACCTAAAATTTGATGAGGTTATTATGTTTTTTGGTTTCGTGAAAAATTGAGTAAACAGATGCATATATCACAAGATCAGTGAGAGTAAATTTATTTTCCTCATTCTTTATGTAGATAATATTTTGCTTACAACTAACGATCTGGGCATGCTGCATGAGGTTAAGCAGATTTTGTCCAGGTAATTTGATATGAAAGACTTTGGTGAAGGATTATTTGTTCTTGATATTGCGATAAATAGAAATAGATCTCGAAACTTATTGGGTCTCTCTCAGAAAGCATACATTAAGCATGTATTAAGAAGATTTAACATACAAGATTGCAAGTCTTGGCATGCGCCTATCACTAAAGGTGAAACGTTGAAGAAGGCACAATGTCCAATGAATGACATTGAGAGAGAATCCATAAGAGATGTTCCATATGCTACTGTAATAGGAAGCCTGATGTATGCTTAGGTTTGCACCAGACCAGACATCACATTTGTAGTTGGTCTGCTGGGAAGATTTTTATTTAACCTTGAGCATGACTGATAAGTGATATATTTTTACAATTATTGAAGATATTTTTGGTAATTTATGGTGCTAACATCTTCTTAAAAATCTTAATTTCATGAATTTATTGAATTTTCTTAAAAAATAAGTGATTTTGAAAAAAAAATATGAAATTAGATATATTTATAAAAAAATAGATGTTAATTTAATTGAGCAATTTAAGCACCAAAATGAAGATAAATTTTTGAAGAATTTAATGCATATTTTTTTTAATTTTTCAGATAAAAATCGAAACAAAAACGGAGCTAAAATACCTTAAAAAATAAAAAATATTACCTCCGGTGCACGGTGGATCGGTCGGTCGGTCGACAGAGCCAGGGCCCGGTCCACAGGAATAGTTATGCGGTCCACAGGCACGGCTCACAGCGAGAGAAAGATCTGGACGCGATCCAACGGCTGAAATTCAATCCGACCCAGATCCAATGGTTCAGACTCGTTGCGGACTTTGAATAGGATTCTTTTGCGTGATCCGACGGTCCAAAAAAAATCCATCACGCGATCCAACAGCTGTTATCATTTTTGACTTTGAATAGGACTCTTTTGTGCGATCCGACGGTCAGAACTTCATCAGAATCCAGATCCAATGGCTGACATTTGATCCGACCCTGATAAGGATTATAACTCTGATTTTTGAGCAGATCTGGACGATCCGAAGCTGATCCGATGGTCAGGAATATTCCTAAGAAGATTAATACGATTTCTAAGGATTTTAGGATTCTTTTTTTACCAAAAAATTATGAAAAATTTATCTATAAATAGGAGGTCCGGAAATAAGCTTTGGGACTAGAAAAATTGAGTAGAAAGTATAGAAAAAAAATAAAATAAAAATAAAATATCTTTAGGGACCCAAGAAAAAGAAGGAGAAAAGCCAGTTCGTTCTACGGAGTACGACGAAAGACGGAGAGGTCATCAACCATCTTCCCGATGAGGCTTGGCTGATCTACTTCAGATCTCTATAACAGTTTTATTTTTATTTTTTTTATTCTTTCTTTTAAATTTCTTGTACTTGAATTTCAATTTTAATTAATGCAAAATTTATTTTCCTGCACTTTAAATTTTTATCTTTTATTTTTTGCACGTAGATGCTAGGATCTAATTAGTAGATCTTAGTACCAATTTATTTTTATACTTTTTAAATTTTTATTATTTATTTTTATTGCAAGTAAATGCTAGGATCTAGTTAGTAAATCTTAGTACCCGATTTATTTTTCGTACTTTTAATTTTTATTTTTTGACTTAAATTACTTTCTCCAAAATTTTATTTTTTTTTATAAAATCAAAGATTTCAAATCAAAATCCTACTTTCTCTGTGGATTCGATCCGACTTACTACTTTCTATATATTTTTAATTTTTATTGACGTCAAAATTTGATTGATAATCACAGTGTCCTAACGACAGCATCTTAATCCTATCAATTTTTGATGCCGTTGTCGAGAAAGGCAGTAATTTTAATATTTGATTTCTTCGATTTTTTTGTGACTATTGCTTACTAATTTTTTTTATATTTTTGTAGAAAAAAAAAATCAAAAATTCAAAAAAAAAGAGATAGAAAGCTTTCAATTTTGCTTGGTGAGATCAGTCCTAACCCTAGCTTTAACTAATTTTTTTTAGTATTAATTACTATTTTTTTTAATTAACCTAAAATTCATCCACATAAACCTAATAAAAATTGCATGACAAGAGTAGAAACTTAATTTTTAAGAGCATTCATCATTATAGATTTATTTTTGGTAATCGCTGGAGACAAGGTAAGCTTTTAAGTTTTATTAGTTTCATGCATCTAATTTAGTTGCATAGAACTTCTTGTTTGAAATTGGTTGTGCATATTCATCTCAAATTAATTTAAGAGCAATACCCATAATAAGATAAGGTGGAGATTTCATCACCCTCCCTTTGCCCAAAAACAACCAACCAGCATCCCACATTAACCCTAGCCTAACTAAAATCAAGTAGACGTCGACCTCTAGGATCAATTGAGTTCAGTTTGAGAAGAGTGGTGAAGTCAAGTGCAAAGTAAGTTCGAACTCACCCCTGAAACTAGTGTCTAAGGCTAGAGGTTACAAAGGCTCTGCCTAAGTGGACTCGTGGTTATTTAATTGGTTTCGTTAGCTTACCTGGCCAATTCAATTGGTGTCTAAGGCAAGCAACGGAGGAACCCCCATGATCCCACCTCTTATCTGGCTAGTTGAAGGAAGTGAGAACAAACCCAATTTGTATCTAGAACTAAGCCACTCTACATCGAACTGTTAGGTCTAAGAAATCCGTAGGTGTCTAGGTTTAACTGTTTGCTAACTTGATTGCAATTAACACTTAACCACAACTAATTCTTCTCATCTTACGTCTTTAGGTCTAAGACTTTTCTTAAGGATCTCACCTTTAGAACTTTTCTTTTTCTTTCTTTTCTCTTCTTTTTCTCCTCCTCCTTCTTTAAACAAAAAAAATCTTAACAACACACATATTAGGGTTTGCACTAATACATGCATGGTATAATTTTTTCTGACCTAGTTGAACCTAATCCTGAAATTGAACGACTGATCCATGTTAAACCTGAAAATCAAATGGCTGAAAATTCTAAGAACCACCTAGGCAGATGAAGGAATATTTTATTCCTTCCACCTATAATCCATCGATGTTCCCATCATTCTATAGGATCAAATATTTAGACTCTAGTCCTGAGGTCGATCTGAACCTAATAGCCCAAAGATTAGATAAAATCGACCTTCTTGCCCAGAAATTGGATCAGTTCCTAGCATTAGGTCAACAATCTCCTGCACAAAATACACTACCACCTAATTATTAGGAGATTTATTCTATCTGTACTAGCCCGGCCCATCATGTTAGTAAATGTCCTACGGCCGCACAGTTTTCACCTTTCATTCAAGAACAAGTTCAAACTGCTCAAGGTTACTCCAATCCTGTCAATGACCCATTCTTAAATACATATAACCAAGATTGGAGGAACCACCCAAATTTTTTTTGGAGACCCCAACAGACTCAGACTCAGATCCAAATTTTTTCTGTGCAGAACTTTCAAAATGGGCTCCAATACCAAAATTATGCCTATAATAGTGGTCAGCCTAGTCAGTCTATCCAACTATCCTATTACAATCAGTTGTCATACCCACCTCCTCAACAGACTAATCTAGCCGATGATAGATTTAGCCAACTTCAACAAATAATCATGATCCAACAGCATTCTCTCGCTAGGCTAGAAGCACAAATAGATCAATTAACTGAATCTACCATGAGGAGAGAACTAGATCAATTACCAAATGAACCAATACCGAATTTTGAAAATGACCCACCCATCCACCAACTACCTGGACCAAGTCATCAATCCAATGTCCCACCTAAGAATCCCCAATTTGAAAGTGACAATGCAATTTCTGAGCTTAAAAGTGATAGGATTCTTAATGACCTATACCAAGACCAGGTGAGTGAGGCTAGTATTGATGCTAGCCAAAATGTGAATTTAGAAGAAGAGGTTAGTACTGAAGCTAACCCAATAGAAGAACTTAAGCTTAGTACTAATGCTAATCTAAGTGAAGAAAAGAAGAGAGTGGATGAGTTACCCAAGATATATCCATCAAGAGTCCCATTTTCTACAGCCTTAGAAGCCAGTTCTTCTTTAGAATCATCATCTCCGCCAGAATTGAAATCATCCTCAGTCACACTTGAGAATACATGTTTAGAATCAAATGACACTGATTTATGTCACAAATTGACATAAAAAGTATCAATTAATATCTAAATTATCTAACTTTATTAGAAAATTAATACTTGTTATTATATTTTGCAGAAGAAGAGATCATCAATAGAAAGAACAAGGAAAGAAGATTCCAACGGCGTAAATTTTACGCAAAACGGAGTTAAATTGATCCAGGAATTGAAGAATGAAGAAAGAAGACTCAATTGGATCAAACCCGAGTCAAATCAGGTCAAAATTGGTCAAAAATCAACTGATTTGGTGATCTGGTTAGCCGCCTGGTCCACAGCAACAGGCGCCTGGACCATGGACCCATCGACGCACCATAAACCAGCCAATCAGCGAGTCTCGGCTCACCGCAATGCATCGCGAGCCCGATCCACGCGCGCGGTCCAGGGCTCATGAGGAGAGAGAAGAAGGTCCGAAGGGCAACTTGGTAACTTCACATCACTCAATGGTCCGATCTTCTCTGATCAAGATCCAACGCTCCATATTTTTGCGCTATCAGATGGCCACCATCGCAGCCGGTCAAGATCCAACCGTAATCAAGGCAATTGCAAGAATCAATAAACACTAGGACAACACGGGATCCTTCTGCAGCGCGATCCAACGGCAGTGCTTCACCTAGATCGTGATCCGACGGTCCAGAATCGCTTCCGGCTTGATTTATTAGATGAATTGGATCCTTTAGATGAAGATCGGATGGCTGAAACAATTTCTAAGGTTTCTTGATGGATTTAAGTGCTTTTTGAGCGAGATTTGAGCCCCTAAACCTTCCTAACAGCCCTCTAAAACCTCTTAGTCCCACATCTAAAGTTTTGAAAACCTTATAACCCCCAAATGCCTATAAAAAGCCCCCAAAGGCCCTTATTTTAGTGAGTCTGGCCTTCCGATCAGGCTTGTAACCCTAGATAGTGGGGTTTTTAGCTTTCTTCTCAAGCCTCGAGCTTTGAGGTTTTTGTAATATTTTTTTTTTATATAAAATCTTATTTTTATGCAATTTTATCTCTTTACATTATGCAATTTATTTTTCTTGCAATTAGGATAGTTTAATTTATGCAATTTAATTTTATGCAATTAGGTTAGTTTAAATTATACAGTTTAAATTTATGCAATTAGGATAGTTTAATTTATGAAATTAGAGTAGTTTATTTTTTTGCATTTAAATTTTGCAAGTAGATTTAGATCATGTCTAGCTAAGCATCCCTTCTAGGGTTTGCGATGAAGCTAGATCATGAGTAGGGGTTTTACATAGGGTTCTTTCTTTTTCTTAGGGTTTCTTTTTCTTCCTCTTTTGCCAAGAATTTTTGATGAACTACAGTTGGGTCAGAGTCCCTTCATAGTTCATGCTTGATTCAGTGCATAGGAGGAGAAAACCCTAAGGGATCCTAGTTACTACTCCCCTGTAAAGAATCTTGATGGGTTATCGTTGGGCCTTAGTCCCTTCATAATCTATGCTTGGGAAAGACAAGAGGAGTAGTCGTTATGATCAATAAGAAAAATTCTAGGTAGAATTTCCTAATCTAGATCTAGTGAATTCAAAAACCCTAGATCCTTAGTCTTATTGTCTTTAGCAAACAACTTTCGATTTTCGATTTTCGTTAAAGCTCTCTTGAGCATAGATTTGAAAATCATTTTTAAACCAAGTCTCTGTGGGATCGATCCGTACTCGCTGGTCGTGCTACTCTGCACACTGTGCGCTTGCGGTTTTATTTACAAATTTTAAGATTTACACATCAAGTTTTTGGTGCCGTTGCTGGAGATTTGGCATTTTAAATTATTTTCAAATATTTGTTCTTCATGCTTTATAACTCTCTTTCTTTTTCCTTTAGGTTTCTAGATTTAGTTGGTGATTACTGAAAAACTCAGGTACGCTTCTAATTTTTCTTTTATTATTTTTAGTTAATTACTTTTTCTTTTAGACCTAATCATTTGAATTTACTTAATCACAAAAAAAAATAAAAAAAATAAGAAAAATAAAACAAAACAAAAGACATTTCATAATCGTGAAGTAAAATATCAAAATAAAAAAAAATTCTAAATTAAAATCTTTTACATTCTTGGTCATCTTGTTTATTTGTATTTTATTTTCATAATTAATCTAAGGACATCAACCCATTAACAAGATAAGGTGGGGATTTCATTACCCTTTCTTAGCCCAAAAACCATCTCCATCATATTGCATTACCTAGACCTTTAATCTTAAAATCAATTAGACGTCAACCTTAAGGAATTCAAGCTCAATAGAACAAGGAATCCTAAGAGTTCTACCAAGTTTGAGTTGTTTGATTAGTTGGTGTCTAGGCAAGTCTCTGAGGGTGGTTTGTTAAATTGGTTCAGTTGCTGGCCTGGCCAACTCATTTGGTGTCTAGAAAGGCAACGATGAGTGAACCTCCCACCTCCTATACTTACCTGGCTAACTAGTTGATCAATCTCCACTTGGAAGGCTTGAAGGGTTATCTTGGAACAGTTAGGAGCTGTCTAGATTTAGGTTAACCCTAGGATAGATTGAGTTTAATTTATTGTTTCACTTGTTTGAAAAATAAAAAAAAAATTATTAAAATTTAAATTAATTGGGTTACTTTTCTTTAGATTTAGGACTCCTTAGGATCTTTTCTTTAGAACTTTTTCTCTTTTCTTTCTTTTTCTTATACATAAAAATTTTTATAAAAAAAAATTGTATAAACATCGAGAACCGTACACCTCGTGTGTGGAGAAGAGTGTCGGGTCGTCTAGTTAGAATTGAGTCAATTCCTGTTGTTCCAATGGCTGAACCAATCCAACCCATGACCCTTAAGGATTTGTGTTATCCAGTTGGCTCCATCTAACCATCTTGTATCAGGTTGCCACAACCCACAGCTAACAATTTTAAAATCAAACCTCAAATCATAAATATGCTTCCAAAATTCACAGGATTAGAGGATGCTTATATATTTATTAGAGAATTTGAGGAGGTATGTGCAACCATGAAACTGCAATTAACAGAGGATGAGGTCAAACTTAGATTAATCAACTTTGCCCTTAAGGATAATGCTAAGAAGTGGCTTTATAGTCTGCCAAACCATTCTGTCACTACCTGGGAGGGCTTTGTGAAAATATTTTTGAAAAAGTATTTCCCCCATCATAAAACAGCTAGGATTAGGAATGAAATAAATCAATTTTACCAACTAGCTGGTGAATCATTTTGGAAGTACTTTGATCGTTTCAAGAATCTTTTGACCCAATGCCCACACCATGGAATAGAAACTTGGAGACTATGCCAGATCATCTATGAGGGGTTAGATTCAAACTCAAGAACCATGCTAGAGTCCATGTGCCAAGGCCAATTTATGGACAAAGAAACTACTGAAGCTTGACAATTCTTAGAAGATCTAGCCGAGAAAAATTTACAGTGGGAAACAACTAGGGAACCTGATAAAGCTACACCTTCAAGAGGAGGAATGCATCAAATTCAACCAACCCTAGCATCAGAGGCCAAGATTGCAACCTTAACACGTAGATTGGAAGCCTTAGAATTACAGAGACCAGCCAATGTAAATCAAATATCTGCACCCATGTGTAAAGGGTGCAATGCACCAAACCATGTCTTAGAAGAATGTTCCTACTCGAATGAGTGTGCACAGGTGAATGCCACCTATCAAGGACCATTGAACAATCCTTATGCACCCACATATAACCCAGGTTGGAGGAATCATCCGAATTTCTCATGGTCCCAGAATCCTAATGTAGGCAATCCAAATTTCAATCAGCAAAATCTAAGGTCCAACTCAGTGATGAACAACCCGCCAGGCTTCCATGATAATGACAAGAAATTACCTCTTTAGAGAAAAGCCTAGAAGCCATGATGAAGACACATACCAGCTTTATGCAAACCACGGGTCAATTCATAAATAATAACACCCAAGCTATAGCCCGTCTGGAAATACAAGTAAGTCAGCTGGCTTCGACCATTAGTGAACGAGAACATGGTAGGTTACCTAGCCAACCTGAGCCAAATCCTAGGAACCAAAATGGTCCACGACCCCAACAAGGAAACCAAGTTAATGGTGTAAATGCCATTCATACCTTAAGATCGGGAAAACAAATAGGCAATAAGGTAGTTGCACTTGATGATATAGAGGACTCATCTGCCGAGTCACCTTCTAAAACTACTACCTTTCAACCTCAAGCACCAGAAACTGAAAATTCACCTAGTCCAGTACTTAAAAGTCCTAGAGCTCCTTTTCCAAACAGACTGAAATCCAGTAAATCTGAATATTTAGACAAAATTTTAGAGGTATTTAAACAAGTCCAAGTTAATATTCCTCTTTTAGATATAATCCATCAGGTTCCAACTTATGCCAAATTTTTAAAAGATCTTTGTACTAGGAAAAGGACCACTAATGTACCAAAGAAAGTATTTTTGGCTGCAAGTGTCAGTTCATACCTATCTAGCCATGTGCCAATTAAATATAAGGACCCTGGAGCTCCAACAATTTCTTGTGTTATTGGAGAAACCAATATAAAAAAGGCCTTGTTAGATCTAGGAGCTAGTGTGAATATCCTTCCATATTCGATGTATGAGCAACTAGGATTAGAAAAACTTCAACCTACTGGGACCACATTACAGTTAGCCGATAGATCTCTCAGGATTCCTAAGAGAATGGTCGAGGATGTTCTGATAAAGGTTGAAAATTTTATTTTTCCTGTAGATTTTATTGTTTTAGAGACTGAGCCAGTTGCGAATCCTAAAGGACATATACCTGTCATTTTAGGAAGACCATTCTTAGCTACGGCCAATGCTAAAATCAATTGTCGAAATGGTCTAATGAAGTTATCCTTTGGGAATATGACCATTGAGCTTAATGTTTTTAACTTAGAACAGAAATCCTCTTCTCATGCTGATGTCAATGTAGTCCAAGATGGTATTTATGAATCCATTGACATTAGTGATGATGAAGTCGACCTAGAGTCTAACCCCTGGTTAATCCATGAGTCTGAGGATGTCAATGAAATACTTAAAGAAAATCAGATTAATCAGGAATCGACACTTCCTACTGAACCAATCATTGAGATGGTGAAATCATCACCTAAACCATCGATAGAGGAAGCACCCATTTTAGAACTGAAACCCCTCCCAGAACATCTCAAGTATGCATATCTAGGACCCAAAGAAACTTTGCCTGTAATTATTGCATCAGACCTAGATCCCAAGCAAGAGGAAGAGTTAGTGTCAGTTCTAAAAGCAAATCAAGAAGCAATAGGTTGGACCATAGCAGATATCAAAGGAATAAGCCCTTTCTATAGTTCAACATAGAATATACTTAGAGGAAGAGGCTAAACCAACAAGAGAAGCCCAAAGAAGGCTTAATCCAGCTATGAAGGATGTAGTTAAAAAGGAGATTCTGAAACTCCTAGATAGTGGAATAATTTATCCTATTTCTGATAGCTCTTGGGTAAGCCCAGTTCAAGTAGTACCCAAGAAATCTGGGGTAACAGTGGTCCAAAATGATGCAAACGAACTTATCCCAACTAGGACCCAAACGGGATGGAGGGTCTGTATAGACTATAGAAAGTTGAATGCTGCGACAAGGAAAGATCACTTTCCTTTGCCATTTATTGATCAAATGTTGGAAAGACTAGCCGGACAAGAGTTTTACTGTTTTCTTGATGGATACTCCGGTTACAACCAGATCTCCATAGCCGCTGAAGATCAAGAAAAGACTACATTCACCTGTCCATTTGGTACTTTTGCCTATAGACGAATGCCCTTTGGACTATGTAATGCACCGGCAACCTTCCAGAGATGCATGATCAGCATGTTTTCAGATATGATAGAACGATTTCTAAAAATTTTTATGGATGACTTTTCTATTTTTGACCTAATCTTCTCCGAGTGTCTGAATCACCTGCAATTAGTTCTAGAACGATGTAAGGAGAACACTTAGTTCTCAACTGGGAAAAATGTCAGTTTATGGTCAAATAGGGAATAGTTCTTGGCCATGTCATTTCTAAAAAGGGGATTGAAGTAGACAAGGACAAAATAGATCTAATTGCAAGTCTTCCACCATCTAAATCTGTGAAAGAAATACGTTCATTTTTAGGTCATGCTGGATTCTATAGACGGTAAACTTAGCGCTTCCTGGGAGATAACCCAATTTTCAATTTCTGCTTTTGCCTTTGCTTTCTTTTGCATTTTATTTAGAATAATCGAGTCTTGCTTTGTATCTTTTGTAGGGATCTAAAAATAATCTTGGCTAAGTTGGTGGGAGAATTAGTTTTGAAAAGATTTATGGATCAGGTGATATCTCTCTTTTTCTTTCTCTTTACATGCACCGTTCATTTTTTTTACTCTATTGAAGACAATGTTGATTAAGTTGGGGGGGACAATAAAAAAAAAAATTAAGTCCTCAAGTAAGTTAGTATTTAGTATTTAAGCATCTAATTATACTTAAGAATCGAGTTAAACCAAGCATTTTTAAAAGAAAATTGATGTACAGATCAGAGAGTTTGTGAGATATTGAGGGATCAAGTATTAAAAAAATTCAATAAAGAGTTAAGTTTAGAACTTAAACAGTTTTTTTTGAGCATTTCTAAATTTTTCTACCAGCATCAAAGAAGAGTTTACTTTCTATGGGTTTGTGTAGGATAACTATACGTTTCTTCATATTAAAAAAAAAAAGTTTTCAAGTACTTCATGCTGAGTAACCGGGCCTCTTTGCCTAAGCAAGCATTGAGTTTCTCATCAAAAAGTATGAAGGGCAAAGAAGCTTTGCTGTAAAGCTAGTTTTAACTCGTAGCCTGTTTGATTCGAGCAAGTAGGTTCGAGGGGTATTTTATATCTAGTGCCCTAAAGCCATCTGGTTTGGGAGTCATTGACTGAAAACTCGCTACATGGGTCAAACAGAAAGCTTAAGGGGTTAAGACACTCAATAGCAGTACAATATTTTTTTAAAAAAATCAATTAATAAATGAAGGACGGAAGTAACAATATACTTGTCCATGTGAAGGTGAATGATTTGGAGATAAAGGTAGTGATAATTTAGAAAAGTTCAGAAAAAATTTAGTGTTCTTAGTTTAACTCTCATATTGACTACTATTAATATCCCAATGACATACCTCATTTACACTCTACTGAACATCAGTGGTCCTTTTGAAAATTATTTGGTGAAATTTGAGATTTTAAAGTTAAACGGTACTTGATTCTAAATTCTTTCTTTACTCGAGGACGAGCAAAGTTCAAGTTGGAGAGTGTGATAAGTGGTATATTTTTACATTTATTGAAGGTATTTTTGATAATTTATGGTGCTAACATCTTCTTAAAAATCCTAATTTCATGAATTTATTAAATTTTTTTAAAAAATAAGTGATTTTAAAAAAAAATATGAAATTAGATATATTTATAAAAAAATAGATGTTAATTTAATTGACCAATTTAAGTACCAAAATGAAGAGAAATTTTTAAAAAATTTAATGCATATTTTTTCCAATTTTTCAGATGAAAATCAGAGCGAAAATGGAGCTAAAATACCTTAAAAAATAAAAAATATTACCTCCGATGCATGGTGGACCGGTCGGTCGGTCCACAGAGCCAGGACGCGGTTCACAGGAATAGTTACGCGGTCCACAGGTGTGGCTCACAGCGAGAGAAAGATTTGGGCGCGATCCAACGGCTAAGATTCAATCCGACCCAGATTCGACGGTTCAGACTCGTTGCTGACTTTGAATAGGATTCTTTTGCACGATCCGATTGCCCAGAAGCAATCCATCACGCGATCCAACGGCTATTATCATTTCCGACTTTGAATAGGACTCTTTTGAGCGATCCGACGGCCAGAACTTCATTAGAACCCAGATCCAATAGCTGACATTTGATCCGACCCTGATAAGGATTGTAACTCTGATTTTTTAGCAGATCTGGACGGTCCGAAGCTGATCCGACAGTCAGGAATATTCCTAAGGAGATTAATACGATTTCTAAGGGTTTTAGGACTCCTTTTCCTATCAAAAAAATTATGAAAAATTTATCTATAAATAGGAGGTCCGGAAATAAACTTTGGGAGCAGAAAAATTGAGTAGAAAGTATAGAAAAAAATAAAAAAAAAAATAAAATAGCTTTAGGGATCCAAGAAAAAGAAGGAGAAAAGCCGGTTCGCTCTACGGAATACGATGGAAGATGGAGAGATCATCAACCATCTTTCCGACGAGGCTTGGCTGGTCAACTTTAAATCCTTGTTACAGTTTTATTTTTATTTTATTATATTATTTTTTTTAAATTCTTTGTACTTGAATTTTAATTTCAATTAATGTAAAATTTATTTTTCTATACTTTAAATTTCTATCTTTTATTTTTTGCACATAGATGCTAGGATCTAATTAGTAGATCTTAGTATCAATTTATTTTTATATTTTTTAAATTTTTATTATTTATTTTTATTGCAAGTAGATGCTAGGATCTAGTTAGTAGATCTTAGTATCCGATTTTTTTTTCGCACTTTTAATTTTTATTTTTCGACTTAAATTGCTTTCTCCAATTTTTTTTTTTGTAAAATCAAAGATTTCAAATCAAAATTCTGCTTTCTCTGTGGATTCGATCCGACTCACTACTTTCTATATATTTTTAATTTCTATTGAAGTCAAAATTTGATTGATAATCACGGTATCCTAATGACAGAGAAAGCAATAAAATTAAAAATTCCTAATTAAAAATTTTGACTTCAATAAAAATTAAAAATATATAGAAAGTAGTGAGTCGGATCGAATCCACAGAGAAAGCAGAATTTTGATTTGAAATCTTTGATTTTACAAAAAAAAAAATTTGGAGAAAGCAATTTAAGTCGAAAAATAAAAATTAAAAGTGCGAAAAAAAAATCGGATACTAAGATCTACTAACTAGATCCTAGCATCTACTTGCAATAAAAATAAATAATAAAAATTTAAAAAATATAAAAATAAATTGATACTAAGATCTACTAATTAGATCCTAGCATCTATGTGCAAAAAATAAAAGATAGAAATTTAAAGTATAGAAAAATAAATTTTACATTAATTGAAATTAAAATTCAAGTACAAAGAATTTAAAAAAAATAATAAAATAAAATTAAAATAAAACTGTAACAAGGATTTAAAGTTGACCAGCCAAGCCTCGTCGGAAAGATGGTTGATGATCTCTCCATCTTCCATCGTATTCCGTAGAGCGAACCGACTTTTCTTCTTCTTTTTCTTGGATCCCTAAAGCTATTTTTTTTTTTTTATTTTCTTCTATACTTTCTACTCAATTTTTTTGCTCCCAAAGTTTATTTCCGGACCTCCTATTTATAGATAAATTTTTCATAATTTTTTTGGTAGGAAAAGGAGTCCTAAAACCCTTAGAAATCGTATTAATCTCCTTAGGAATATTCCTGACTGTCGGATCAGCTTCGGACCGTCCAGATCTGCTAAAAAATCAGAGTTACAATCCTTATCAGGGTCGGACAAATGTCAGCTATTGGATCTGGGTTCTGATGAAGTTCTGGCCGTCGGATCGCTCAAAAGAGTCCTATTCAAAGTCGGAAATGATAATAGCCGTTGGATCGCGTGATGGATTGCTTCTGGGCAATCGGATCGTGCAAAAGAATCTTATTCAAAGTCAGCAATGAGTCTGAACCGTCGAATCTGGGTCGGATTGAATCTTAGCCGTTGGATCGCGTCCAAATCTTTCTCTCGCTGTGAGCCACACCTGTGGACCGCGTAACTATTCCTGTGAACCGCGTCCTGGCTCTGTGGACCGACCGACCGGTTCACCATGCACCGGAGGTAATATTTTTTATTTTTTAAGATATTTTAGCTCCATTTTCACTCTGATTTTCATCTGAAAAATTGGAAAAAATATGCATTAAATTTTTTAAAAATTTCTCTTCATTTTGGTGCTTAAATTGGTCAATTAAATTAACATCTATTTTTTTATAAATATATCTAATTTCATATTTTTTTTAAAAATCACTTATTTTTTAAAAAAATTAATAAATTCATGAAATTAGGATTTTTAAGAAGATGTTAGCACCATAAATTATCAAAAATACCTTCAATAAATGTAAAAATATACCACTTATCACACTCTCCAACTTGAACTTTGCTCGTCCTCGAGTAAAGAAAAAATTTAGAATCAAGTACCGTTTAACTTTAAAATCTCAAATTTTACCAAATAATTTTCAAAAGGACCACTGATGTTCAGTAGAGTGTAAATGAGGTATATCATTGGGATATTAATAGTAGTCAATATGAGAGTTAAACTAAGAACACTAAATTTTTTCTGAACTTTTCTAAATTATCACTACCTTTATCTCCAAATCATTCACCTTCACATGGACAAGTATATTGTTACTTCCGTCCTTCATTTATTAATTAATTTTTTTTTTAAAATATTGTACTGCTATTGAGTGTCTTAACCCCTTAAGCTTTCTGTTTGACCCATGTAGCGAGTTTTCAGTCAATGACTCCCAAACCAGATGGCTTTAGGGCACTAGATATAAAATACCCCTCGAACCTACTTGCTCGAATCAAACAGGCTACGAGTTAAAACTAGCTTTACAGCAAAGCTTCTTTGCCCTTCATACTTTTTGATGAGAAACTCAATGCTTGCTTAGGCAAAGAGGCCCGGTTACTCAGCATGAAGTACTTGAAAATTTTTTTTTTTTTAATATGAAGAAACGTATAGTTATCCTACACAAACCCATAGAAAGTAAACTCTTCTTTGATGCTGGTAGAAAAATTTAGAAATGCTCAAAGAAATCTGTTTAAGTTCTAAACTTAATTCTTTATTGAGTTTTCTTAATACTTGATCCCTCAATATCTCACAAACTCTCTGATCTGTACATCAATTTTCTTTTAAAAATGCTTGGTTTAACTCGATTCTTAAGTGTAATCAGATGCTTAAATACTAAATACTAACTTACTTGAGGACTTAAAATTTTTTTTTTTATTGTCCTCCCAACTTAACCAACATTGTCCTCAATTGAGTAGAAAAAATGAACGGTGCATGTAAAGAGAAAGAAAAGGAGAGATATCACCTGATCCATAAATCTTTTCAAAACTGATTCTCCCCCCAACTTAGCCAAGATTATTTTCAGATCCCTACAAAAGATACAAAGCAAGACTCGATGATCCTAAACAAAATGTAAAAGAAAGCAAAGGCAAAAGCAGAAATTGAAAACTGGGTTGCCTCTCAGGAAGTACTAAGTTTACCGTCTTTAGCCAGACCATGCTGATTCTCTCACCTATCTCGTGTCGAATATTGGATTGATAAATTTCAATGATTTTGGATTGTCAATCTCAGAAAGATGGTCTATAATAAATTTCAATAGTTTTTTGCCAATCTTTAGAAATTATTTCACATCTTCATTTTTAATTTTAGAAAGATAATTCACAAACCCATTCACAGACCCTTGTTTGTTGAGAATTTCTCCTATTTGTTCTTCTAAAATGCTCATGAATTGAATTTTTAGGTTAGAAGTTGAGTTGGATGCACGGGATGCTGGAAGGGTGTCATTTGATTCTACACATGTATTCTCAAGTGTGACTGAGGATGATTTCAATTCTGGAGGAGATGGTGATTCTAAAGAAGAATTGGCTTCTAAGGTCGTAGAAAATGAGACTCTTGATGGATATATCTTGGATAACTCATCCACTCTCTTCTTTTTTTCACTTAAATCAGCATTAGTACTAAGCTCAAGTTCTTTTATTGGGTTAGCTTCAGTACTAACCTCTTCTTCTAAATTCACATTTTGGCTAGCATCAATACTAGTCTCACTCACCTGGTCTTGGTATAGGTCATTAAGAATCCTATCACTTTTAAGCTCAGAAATTGCATTGTCACTTTCAAATTGGAGATTCTTAGGTGGGACATTAGATTGATGACTTGGTTCAGATAGTTGGTGGATGGGTGGGTCATTTTCAAAATTCGGTATTAGTTCATTTGGTAATTGACCTAGTTCTCTCCTCATGGTAGATTCAGTTAATTGATCTATTTATGCTTCTAGCCTAGCGAGAGATTGCTGTTGGATCATGATCATTTGTTGAAGTTGGCTAAATCTATCATTGGCTAGATTAGTCTGTTGAGGAGGTGGGTATGATAGCTGATTGTAATAGAATAGTTGGATAGACTGACTAGGCTGACCACTATTATAGGCATAATTTTGGTATTGGAGCCCATTTTGCAAGTTCTGCACAGAAAAAATTTAGATCTGAGCCTGAGTCTGTTGGGGTCTCCAAAAAAAATTAGGATGGTTCCTTCAATCTTGATTATATGTATTTAAGAATGGGTCATTGACAGGATTGGAGTAACCTTAAGCAGTTTGAACTTGTTCTTGAATGAAAGGTAGAAACTGTGCAGCCGTAGGATATTTACTAACTTGATGGGCCGGGCTAGCACAGATAGAACATATCTCCTGATAATTAGGTGGTGGTGTGTATTGTGTAGGAGATTGTTGATCTAATGTTAGGAACTGATCAAATTTCTGGGCAAGAAGGTCGACTTTATCTAATCTTTGGGCTATTAGGTTCAGATCGACCTCAAGACTAGAGTCTGAATATTTGATCCCATAGAATGATGGGAACATCGATGGATTATAGGTGAAAGGAATAAAATATTTCTTCATCTGCCTAGGTGGTTCTTAGAATTTTCAGTCATTTGATTTTCAGGTTTAACATGGATCAGTCGTTCAATTTCAGGATTAGGTTTAACTAGGTCAGAAAAAATTATACCATGCATGTATTAGTGCAAACCCTAATATGTGTGTTGTTAAGATTTTTTTTGTTTAAAGAAGAAGGAGGAGAAAAAGAAGAGAAAAGAAAGAAAAAGAAAAGTTCTAAAGGTGAGATTTTTAAGAAAAGTCTAAGACCTAAAGACGTAAGATGAGAAGAATTAGTTGTGGTTAAGTGTTAATTGCAATCAAGTTAGCAAACAGTTAAACCTAGACACCTACGGATTTCTTAGACCTAACAGTTCGATGTAGAGTGGCTCAGTTCTAGATACAAATTAGATTTGTTCTCACTTCCTTCAACTAGCCAGATAAGAGGTGGGATCGTGGGGGTCCCTCTGTTGCTTGCCTTAGACATCAATTGAATTGGATAGGTAAGCTAACGGAACCAATTAAATAACCACGAGTCCACTTAGGCAGAGCCTTTGTAACCTCTAGCCTTAGACACTAGTTTCAGGGGTGAGTTCGAACTTACTTTGCACTTGACTTCACCACTCTTCTCAAACTGAACTCAATTGATCCTAGGGGTCGACGTCTACTTGATTTTAGTTAGGCTAGGGTTAATGTGGGATGCTGGTTGGTTATTTTTGGGCAAAGAGAGGGTGATGAAATCTCCACCTTATCTTATTATGGGTGTTGTCCTTAAATTAATTTGAGATGAATATGCACAACCAATTTCAAACAAGGGTTTCTATGCAACTAAATTAGATGCATGAAACTAATAAAATTTAAAAGTTTACCTTGTCTCCAGCGATTACCAAAAATAAATCTACAATGACGAATGCTCCTAAAAATTAAGTTTCTACTCTTGTCATGCAATTTTTATTAGGTTTATATGGATGAATTTTAGGTTAATTAAAAAAAATAGTAATTAATACTAAAAAAAATTATTTAAAGCTAGGATTAGGATTGATCTCACCAAGCAAAATTGAAAGCTTTCTATCTCTTTTTTTTTTGAATTTTTGAATTTTTTTTTATAAAAAGATAAAAAAAAATTAGTAAGTAATAGTCACAAGAAAATCAAAGAAATCAAACATTAAAATTGTTGCCTTTTTCGGCAACGACGTCAAAAATTGATAGGATCAAGATGCTGTCGTTAGGACACCATGATTATCAATCAAATTCTGACTTCAATAAAAATTAAAAATATATAGAAAGTAGTGAGTCAGATCGAATCCACAGAGAAAGCAGGACTTTGATTTGAAATCTTTGATTTTATAAAAAAAATAAAATTTGTCGAAAAATAAAAATTAAAAATGCGAAAAATAAATCGGATACTAAGATCTACTAACTAGATCCTAGCATCTACTTGTAATAAAAATAAATAATAAAAATTTAAAAAGTATAAAAATAAATTGGTACTAAGATCTACTAATTAGATCCTAGCATCTACATGCAAAAAATAAAAGACAGAAAATTAAAGTACAGGAAAATAAATTTTGCATTAATTAAAATTGAAATTCAAGTACAAAGAATTTAAAAGAAACTATAAAATAAAATAAAAATAAAACTATAAAAAAGATCTGAAGTTGATCAGCCAAACCTCGTAGGGAAGATGGTTGATGACCTCTCCGTCTTTCGTCATACTCCGTAGAGCGAACCGATTTTTCTCCTTCTTTTCCTTGGATCCCTATAGCTATTTTTTTTTTTTTTATTTTTTTTATACTTTTTACTCAATTTTTCTGCTCCCAAAGCTTATTCCCGGACCCTCTATTTATAGATAAATTTTTCATAATTTTTTTGGTAGGAAAAGGAGTCCTAAAATCCTTAGAAATCGTATTAATCTTCTTAGGAATATTTTTGACCGTCGGATCAGCTTCGGACCGTCCAGATCTGATAAAAAATCAGAGTTATAATCTTTATTAGGGTCGGATCAAATGTCAGCCGTTGGATCTGGGTTCTGATGAAGTTCTGACCGTCGGATCGCACAAAAGAGTCCTATTCAAAGTCGGAAACGATAATAGCCATTGGATCGCGTGATGGATTGCTTCTGGACCGTCGGATCGCGCAAAAGAATCCTATTCAAAGTCGGCAACGAGTCTGAACCGTCGGATCTGAGTCGGATTGAATCTCTGCCGTTGGATCGCGCCCAGATCTTTCTCTCGCTGTGAGCCGCGCCTGTGGATCGCGTAACTATTCCTGTGGACCGCGCCCTGGCTCTGTGGACCGACCGACCGGTCCACCGTACATCGGAGGTAATATTTTTTATTTTTTAAAGTATTTTAGCTCCGTTTTTGCTCCGATTTTCATCTGAAAAATTAAAAAAATATACATTAAATTTTTCAAAATTTTTTCTTCATTTTGGTGCTTAAATTGCTCAATTAAATTAACATCTATTTTTTTATAAATATATCTAATTTTATATTTTTTTTTCAAAATTACTTATTTTTTTAAAAATTTTAATAAATTCATGAAATTAAGATTTTTAAGAAGATGTTAGCACCATAAATTATCAAAAATACTTTCAATAAACGTAAAAATATATCACTTATCAATGACCATTAATTGGGTAGCTGCAAAGATCTCAAGGGGTCTAAAGATTACATGTTGACCTATAAAAGGGTTGAGAACCTCGAAGTAGTTGGTTATACGTATTTTGACTATGCTGGTTCGGAGGATAATAGGAAGTCTACATCTGAATACATTTTTATGTTAGCAGGTGGTGCAGTCTCATGGAAAGATATTAAGCAGACACTTATGACCTTTTCTACTATGTATGTTGAATATATAGCATGTTTTGGTACTTCCACATAGGTAGCTTGGCTACGTAATCGTATTATTGAGATGTCAGTAGTTGATTCTATGGTGAGACCCATAAAGTTGTATTGTGACAATCTTGTAGCAGTGTTGTTTTGCAAGAATAATAAGAGTATCTCTAGGGCTAAACACTTGGAAGTCAAATACCTGACTGTTAAAGAGCAAATGAAGAAAGGTGAAGTGACCGTGGAGCATATTGGGACTAAGTTTATGCTAACAGATCCTCTAACCAAGAGACTTCATCCTAACGTGTTTAAGGGCCATGTTACTAATATCGGATTAGTAAAATCTTTTGATGTACTTGGTTAGTGGAAGCTCTACATAAAGTGTGAACACATCCTTATTGATGTATTTATATTTGGTTATTTTATAATAAAGATTATATTTTCAGTCATAAAGATATCTTTATTAGTATTTAAAATGTCTTAAGATAGGTGTCAATCTTAAGCAAAGGCTTTAGGCATAATAATTACAGCCTTAATTTCTATATGTCTTGTGACATATAAAGGTTATCTTGAGATATATAAAGTTTGCTTTACAGACATATAGATATAAAGAATTTCTCAGGCATGCTTGTGCTGTTCAAAGAGAGAAATAGACTGACAAGCAGAGACAACAAATTTGAATTTAGTGTTGTTGCTTGCCATACGTCATACCGTCACACTTGATTCATGTTGATAAGATTTATTGATATGTGTGACCATAGAAGGTCCTATGTTGCATGAATGATGCGGTTACCACGATGATCCTACATTAAGGGCCTTATTGGATGGAATGTTGACTTGGAGATGTTACATGACCATATTTGTTTTCAAAATCGCGCGAGCATAAGTTTTAAAGTTGTCTTAACTAGATATTTTGATTTCAAAACTTTAACCAAATAATGTCGTCCAAGTGGGAGAATGTTAACATTTTTTCGATATGGGCTTACATTAATTGGGCATTTTAAATAAAAAACTGGTTAAAATTAAATGGTTTGTAACTCTGGAAATTCCAAAAGGTGAAATTCTAAGAGACAGAATTTTAATAGTCAGTAATTAAAATATGACTCTTGGTATGGGCCATAGAATTCATGAAGCTATTAATGAAGAGGCTCATGAATTACTATATAAAGAGGTGCTAGGTCTCTCCCTTAGTTTGCAACAAAGAACGCAAGTCTCTTCCCATTAGAGAGTTTTAGATTAGATCACAAGGGACAGGCACCTTGTACAAAATCTTGCTTCCGTCGATACTGCGATAGAGTCAAAAATATATCTAAATTCTATTTTTTTTATCATAATTAATTATTTTAGTATTCTATGCTCTCATGCATGTCTCTTGTGAATGAAAATTAACACCGACTCCAACGACTAAAGATTGAGTTGTTTCGTAATTAAGTGTTTTTTATTAATGACATATATGAAACAACTAAGGAAAATCCGAAAATGGGTGCGACAATGATGATAAGAGTGAAAAGTTTCAAAAATTCCGGTGCCCACTCTTAACCATTAGCTTAACTGATTAAAATGAAATAGGATTATCATGAGCACCATTTAAAAATAATAATATTATCGATATAATGGCTGTGCAAAGAGAAAGAACAATAATGCTTGTTTTTGTACCCAAAAGAAAAAAAAAAAAAAAAGACGATACCCGTTTCAGTCTATGAAGCTCGATGCGCAGTGTAGTTTTAAACGAAAAAAAGAGCAGCCAAATGGCTGTGGTTATGCAATTGTCAGCAATGACATGGCTGCTTTAACTTCACCCAAAAAAACAAAAAAGAGACATGGCTGCTTTAGGTGTTGCCATGATTTAAAATCAATCACTCTTACCAGTTACATGTAAAAGATGTTTGAAATCCTATCATGCCATTTTGTAAAAGCAAAATTATCACACTAGGATTAAAATTACTTAAAAATAGCAAGTCTTGCATAACTATTAGCTATAGATTAAAAAAAGAAAAAAAAAAGAAAAGATTTGTTGCCCTTGGAATCTAAAGTCGAAGTCGTTGGATTTAGGCCGATAGGTGTGCGAGGTGATAAGATGGTCGATTCTCCCTGAAGCACAATGAGGAATGTGGATGAGATTGATAGATATGGCTATCTAAGCTTCTCGGCTGTAAAATTGATATGAAAAAGTTCTCTTAGTAGAATTTTTCTGATGGAGTGCCTTTTTCTGATGGAGTGCCTCTGACACAAGTCAGATGGAATCCAGGAAATACTAGAAAAGAAAGAAAATAAAGAGTGACTGATAAAAATATTTGAATACTAGAAAAGAAAGAAAATAAAGAGTGACTGATAAAAATATTTGAATAAAAAATTTACAGAGTCTCCGTTTTTCACTATGTAAATTAATAACTATTACCAAGATATCCGGAGCATAAATCAACCATCTAGCAATGGTCTTCACCGTGCGATAATCACTTGGTGTCCGATTCCCATATTGCATTATGGTTATAACTGCTTAGATCATGCAATCATAGATTAGTGGTCACAACTGCTGCCAAGATCATGGTGTTGATATCTGAGATGAATGAGATTGGGCATCATCAGGGTTGCATCACTTCGGTTAATTTCAAAGTCAAGCAAATCAACATTCATCACATTAAGATGTAAAACAGTTTTGGTGATATATATATATATATATATATATATATATATATATATATATATATATATATATATATATATATATATATATATATTACTTTTTCAACATTCTCTTTAACTCTTTGGCATTTATTTGAGAAATTGACTTCCCAAATAAGAACTTAAACTAATAAAAAGAAATACCATGCATAAATAAGAGCTGCTGGATGCCTTAAGAAAAGGTCAATGTTTTGAATAACCTCAGCAAGGAATCTATAATAGTTTACCACACGATACGGTTTAGTTTGTGGCAAAGTGGAAACTGACCTTCCGGTGTGAGAAAACTTTCAAAGTAAAAGTGATGCGAGCACTAATGTCAACATCCATGGAGAATCGCAAGCAAAGTCCAATATCGTAGCCTCCTCCGATTTGAGTGATCACAAGTCAACCACTTTGTCCCTATTGCTTCCATATCTACACAAAACATGAGCCTGTCTGCTAGCCGGGCCACAAACAAACCAAGCAACATTAGTCCGGTTGCCACGCTGAACGTTCAAAATAAATATTTCAATCTTTGCACTTCTATTCTAAATCAACCAAGATCATGACTATATCACCCAAAAAAATTGGCAATCATGACTGTATTAAATATGAACCAAAATATTCTCAAAAAAATAATAAATAAATTGAAGAAATCAGAAAAGAAATTCAAAAAAAAAATGAGTCAATTAGAAGCATGATGTAGCACTCATGGTTTGTTTCGATCGTGACCTCGTTTGTTTGTACTGTCCAAACTACAAGCAGTGGCAGAAACCAACCAACCAATACGAAAACGCTCCTTCCAGGAGAAGGAAAACTCTAATCTCCTCTTCGTTTCCATCACTCTTTCTCCTCTTATCTCATCCCCCAAGCTAAAACGAGCTCTTTTCGAGGTAAGAATAAAGAAAGGGGGCAGAGAATAAATGCGCGTCGTTGGAAGTGAGCGGGGAAGCATGGGAAGTGGGAAGACTCGGTGGAAGCTCTCGTTCCACCGGTCGCCGTCGTCGTCGACAACGACGGAGGCGCCCATGGAATTCGTCTGCCCCATCTCGCGCTCGATCATGGCGGACCCCGTCATCGTGCCCTCCGGCCAGACCTTCGAGCGGAGCTGCATCCAGGCCTGCCGTGACCTCCTCTTCACCCCTCCCTCCCTCGCCGTCGGCCTCTCCCCCGACGCTCCGTTCCTCCTCATCCCCAACGTCGCCCTCCGCTCCGCCATCCTCAACTGGTGCGACCGCACCGGCCTCCCATCGCCCCTCCCTGTCTCCCCCGACGACGCTCGCGCCCTCGTCCAAAGGCTCATGTCGTCGGGGGCGGTCTCGGATGGTGGGAAAGCTCCGATCTTGGAGACTATGACTCCCGATACGCCCCCTCAGTCCGCGTGCTCCTCCAAGAAGAATTCTCCTTCTTTCTCCCCGCTTTCTTCCTCGTCTTCGTCTTGCTCGTATCATTCCTCTTCGTCGTTTTCCTCTTCCGAGATCGTGGTGCTGGGTACGGAGGAAACCCCAACACCAGAGGCCCCTCAAGCCGCCTCCACCGTGTTGGCGTCCAATGTTGCCAATCCTGCTGCTTGTGCTGAGGTTGATTGCCTCGAAGAGGAGATTTCGATCAAGCTGATGAACTCCGAGGTTTCCGAGCAGGAGGCTGCGCTGGCCGCGCTGCGGCAGGCCACCAGGGAGAGCCGGGACCGGCGGATCGCGCTGTGTACTCCGAGGCTCCTGGCAACGCTCCGGCCGATGCTGCTGTCCCGCTGGCCCGGCGTTCAGGTCAACGCCGCCGCGGTGCTTGTCAATTTGTCCTTGGAGGCGCCCAACAAGGTTCGGATCGTCCGGTCCGGGGCGGTGCCGCCGCTGGTGGAAGCCCTAAAGAACGGCCACCCGGAGGCGCGGGACCACGCGGCGGGGGCCATCTTTAGCCTGGCCTTGGAGGACGAGAACCGGGCTGCGATTGGGGTGTTGGGAGCTATCGCCCCGCTGCTCCATCTCTTCTCTCGCCCCTCAGAAAGCCACCGCGCCCGCCGGGACGCCGGGATGGCGCTCTACCATCTCTCGCTAGCTGGGACGAACCGGTCCAAGATCGCCCGGACCACGGGGGCCGTCCGGGCACTGCTGGCTGTGGCGGCGGAGGAGGAAGGGGCTCCGGCTGGGGCGCAGGGGCCGCCGCTGGGGAGGTTGGCGATGATGGTGCTGTGTAACCTGGCGGGAAGCGCGGAGGGGCGGGCGGCGCTGATGGACGCGGGGGCGGTGGCGGGGGTGGTGGGGCTGATGAGCGGGGCGGCGGCGCCGGCGGAGGAGTACTGCGTGGCGGCGCTGTACGGGATGAGCCGGGGGAGCCTGAGGTTCCGGGGGCTGGCGCGGGCGGCGGGGGCGGAGAAGGTGCTGATGAGGGTGGTGGAGGCCGGGAGCCCCGGGGAGGTCAGGCGGGAGATGGCGAGGCGGACTCTGAGGGCGATGAGGGGGGAGGACGACGAGGAGGCCTTGTCGTCAGCGGCCACGGCGGGGGACGTGAACGGCACCGTTGTGTCGGACGGGCTGATGTCGTTTCGGAGGCGGTTCAAGGATTTCGGAAACGGATCGGGTCCCAACTCGGCCGAGTTCTGATGATTTTTTGTTTTATAAATTTTTGTTACATTTTTATGTTTTAATGGTAGTGGTGTTTCGTTTTTTCTCTTTTTCTGTTTAATATGTCCTTGTCGGCAGGAAGAAAAAGAAGGCGCCGTGTGTATTGAAATGGTTTGGTGTTGCTATCAAGGCTTGGAAGTTAGAAGTGTATATTTTAATTTTGCTACCATCAAGTTCTTTTCTTAACGTGGTGATTGTATATTTTTTGGACTTTCTATTGGTGCTTCCTAATGTTAGATGTTAGTTTTGTGTCTTTCAAATATGATTCTCTATTTATGTTTTAAAGTAGTTTATGATCTTATCGAAGGTCAGAGTTTGGTTTGGCAAATTTGTTTTCTTAGTTGGATTAAGATCACAATAAATGACTCAGATGGTCAGGTTGGCGCTTTAGTTGTGCAAAACCAAACTCCAAAAAAAGTGCATAACTTATTAGAAAAAAAAAAGTGCGTCTAAGTTTTGCTTAACTTGGTTTTGCCTATTAGCGGTTTGGCTCGGGTTGCAGCAATATATATAGCTATTTTTGGTTGGCTGGTCTTCTCCTGAAGAAAAAAAACAATTGACCACGGTTCAAGTGGAGTTCAAGCTCTGGAGCTCTCACATAGTTGAGCAAGACTCTCATATGGGTTACCGGTAGAAATTTGAAGTAGAATTATAATCAGACTCGGTCCTTATCTCTAGGGCTGGTTTGGTATTCTTTTTTTTTTTTTTCCTGTTTTTATTTTAGAAATCTAAGAAGAAAAATAAACTAGGTTTAGCAATATATGCGGCAAAACTATTTTATTTTCTAATTTTTTTTTGAAATTTTGATACGAAGATTTATTTATTTATTTTCAAAAAAAATGAATAAATAAATCAAAAATTATCAGCAATATTATGGCATTGCAAACAGCTACTATTATTTTTCTAGACATGACAAATTATCTTTACTATGATGAATCCTACACATTTAGTTTACTACTAACAAAATCAAAAATCAAGTCGGTAGATAAAATTGGCATTTGCATATTAGATAAAGTAGCCGTTTGTGCCACATCATCTTATCTTTTTTTTTTTTTTTTTTTTTTGCTTTAATAAGACAATGGGCATAGCCCAAAGCTTTATCATCTTATCTAAATTACATTACCTATAGAACTTATCCTGACCAGCGCTATTATACTGCCTAATTAAAAAATAATGGGGCTTATTTGCAGGTCCAGATAAACTATCCGTGGAATATATCCCTTTATATAGTACAACGTCGGATAAACTATAGCGATGGAAATAAAAATCCGATGAAAAATTAGGATATACTTCTGTTAAAACATGATCTCTTATCCAGGCTGCTAAGAACGAAAACCTCCCAATGTTTATCCCAAAAAAGGGGAAAAACTCCCAACCCTTTGTACTACTTCTTCTCAAGCTCTTTTTTTCCTTTTTCCAGCCTATACACGGCTTATTTCATGGATGAACCATCAGAGAAATCCAACGATGCCCTAAAAGTCGTCATGTTCAATATGATTGCCATTGGAGATGTTATTATGCCTATACTCCCAATTTTTTTTACATTGGTGGGTCATTGGGACCCAAGAAAGAAAAGAAAAGAAAAGAAAAGAAAAGAGGCTCACTTTGATCGGAGATCTCTAGATACTGAAATATCATGCTTCGAAATAAACCATATAACTAGTAGTGCACGCAACTGCAAATGATAAACACATTTGCTGATTCATACGTAGTACCATAATCACTAAGTGATATCCAAACAACAATAGAGGTTGGGTGAAACACAATGGGCGAAAAAAAGAAGATCGCATACAAACACACCATCCAGATTCTCCAATGCTAGATTCTCCTGGTAGTCTAGCTAATCTACCAACTGGTCTAAGCCATTTTAATACTCTCACCGGACCATGGAAGCTCAAGCGCCGCTAACACCACACGATTTCATACTATATTTTCAGGAGAAGGGTGAAACACGTTGGAAGTAATTGTCCCCATCTAATACTCGGACAAGGGTACAATAATTGTCAAATTCGTCTGACCTTGCTCCCTCTATCGTTTATTAGTTTACGAGGATACTCGCGTTTGGTGCGGCAGTCGCGTTGAACAATTGACTCAACGCCGCCTTATGTACAAGGATTTGACCAGGCCCACGCGCAACACGGCCCGGCCCATAGAAATAAGAGAAGAAAGAGAAATTTTTTGGACGCCGGCCGGGGCATGGGGGGGACTAGAACAACCTAGAAATATCTTTACGGATAAGACCAAAACACCCGTGGGAGGAGTTTTTGGCTCCGTTACGATACCGGTGAACAGCGCAGCACCGTCTTTCTTGGAAGCCAAGCCATATTCTTCGTGGAAAAGGGAGAGGGAACCTATAAATATCACAACCAAGTAACGAATCCCGTACCATCCATCCGAATACCAACCAGGAACATACGAAGAGCTGACAGATAGAAAAGGAGGAAAAAGAGAGGAAGAGGAGAGATGGGACGAGGAGGAACAGAAGCGTTTCCTGATCTGGGAGCACACTGCGACCACGAGGATTGCAAGCAGCTCGATTTTCTACCATTCACCTGCGATGGCTGTCAAAGGGTAATTCCTATATTTTTCTACCATCCTGATAGATTATAGGAACCTATCATAAACCTCGTCAATTCCTCTTTTTCTTGTCCGAATTTTTACTTTTTGAGAGGGGGAAAAAAAAATTTCTAGTGGCCCTGCCTTACCAGTTTCTGCAAAACTAAGACAATCAGAGAGCAAAAATATGAAAGGATAATTGATATTTACCTTTCAAATTATCAACACTAATCTTCTCTAATAATGAATTAGAGGAAGGATGGATAGGGAAGTTAAAGAAGGATTGATGAGGGAGAGGATGGATAGATTCATCCATTCGTTCTCTTGGTGAAATATGAAATAATGGATGGAATGATTTTTTTTTTTTTTTTTTTGTGATATAGGATGAATGAAAAAGAAAGGATGATATTTTTATGATATTTTTATTAAATTATTATTTAATAAAAATATTATTATTATTAATTTATAATATTTATTTATATTTAAAAAAGTAGAATATTATATAAATTTAAAATATCTAAAAATTATAATTACATAAAAAGTAATATAAATATTTAATTTTAATTTAATTAAATAAATAATTTTATAAACTCATTATATATGAATAAATTTATTTATAATATATTATTAATTTTATATAAAAAGTTAAGTAAAATGGTAAATAGAAATGAAATAGAAGATATTTATTTATAATTATAAAAATTATGTTCTAAAATAAAATAATTAATATAGTATCGATGAAATAAAATATATATTAATAAAATTAATCAAAAAATAAAAAAAATATTATAATTTTATTTAAAAAATAAATTAAAGAGCTAATATAAAAATTCATCTATTACATATAAATCAGAATAGATGAGCAATAACTTCGATACAATGGATAAAAATCACGCATCCTTCCAACTCAACCCATCCTTCGTTTCATGACTCCAAGCAAATACGAGTAATCTTTTTTCTTCTCATCTATATACATTGACTATCGTAATTGGTTAAAGCATTAGACCGATAAAAAGTTGGTGAAAAAGTTGGTTAATTATTTATATGAGATACTTGGAAACCTGATATCGGTCACATGGATGGTTTGACAATGGTTGGTCAGGAAAATTAACTTTTCAAAGAAAGTTATCAAGACATAAGATAGTTATTTGCAACCACCATTTATTTATGTGACAAATATCTGGTAATCACCAAAGAGGAATATCTCGATCATCCTTAATCAAATCCACCTGCGATTCCCCTATTTATCTCTTTAATATTCCCCTATTTGTCTCTTTTATTTCCTTTCAGTGTTTTTTAGTTCCTCCAAAATCTGATTGATATTAATCAATTACAAAGAAATATGCAGATATATAAAAACAATTTCTGAATTTCTTCCTCTCTAGTTCTCAAACATCCTATTTGGGAGAAACTCAATTACTCTAACCTGGATGAGTTGCTCATGAAATATACCTCCTATACTTGTTTCCCTACAGGTGTTCTGCTTGGAACATCGAACTTACAAGGCACACAGCTGCCCAAAAGCAGAGCATAACAGCAGAATAGTTGTGGTGTGCCAAGTCTGCTCAATGTCCATCGAGAAGAAGGCAGGTGAGGAGGACTCAACCATATTGGAGCGGCATGAGAGGTCTGGAGACTGTGATGCCCGCAAGAAGCACAAGCCAAGGTGCCCTGTGAGACGCTGCAAAGAGCTACTGACATTCTCCAACAACAGCACATGCAAGACATGCAACCAGAAAGTCTGTCTGAAGCACAGATTCCCTTCAGACCATGCCTGCAAACCGGCCTACATGAAGGACGCCAAAGTTCCGGTTCGATTGCCGGCGAGGAATGGTACAGATTGTGGCGACAGAAAGAGCAGCAGTGTGCCTTCCCATCAAAACCTGTTGACATCGCACTAGCTTCTTTCCTCAATTGCAAAATTTGATCTATAAGGATAATGTCATGATGCATCCAGTAACATAGCTCTTGATTTCGTTCAAAGACAAATGTTGAATAAACAGATGTCAACCTTGGATTCAAAAGGGTTAAACTTGAGAACAATGCTTGCTTTTGATGATTTACAGGATCCAGTTTAATATGCATACAAGTTGTTAAAACATGCAGCATATAAAAGGAAAAAAAAAAAATCCAAAATCCAAAATCCAAAATCCATCCCTTTTGTTAATGCCACTGTTTTGAATGAGCTAAAACAGCAAGAAGGATCTTCTTCCTAGGTCCCTGTATGTGGAATTGTACCTTGTAAGAATCAAGTTGCAAAAGATAAAGATAATAAGATATATCTCTAAATGGCTTAGAAAAACCATGTAAGGCCTCATTGCAGGATAAATATCCAAAACTGGGTGTTCAATTAGTCAGTTTTAAGGTTATCATCAAAATAAAGTATTCTCTTTAATACAACAAATGAGCAAAACAAATTTACAGACTACCAGTTTTGACAGGAACTGCAGTCTAGATGATGGAAGTAGAGAAATTTGATAATGCAAGTAGATGATTGTTACTGACAGGTTACGGTCTAAACACTTAGGCAGCAGCAAAATGATCTGGACCCATACAATTCAGATATGAAACTGAGCAGCCTTTTGTTGTTATTTTGATTATGGAACCTTAAAGACATTCACAACTACTCATAAACTTTTTAGGAGGTTTTTGCTTTAATTTGCTCAGAACGAGCACCATGTTACCAGCTTCTGTGACCACTGGAATATTTCACTCTAAACAGCCAGCCTTATCACTGCAGGTTTGGATTTCCATGCATTTATTTTCAAGATTAAAATCTAAAAGATGAAACTGTAATTGAATGCAAAATGAAGACAAAATTATCGCAAGAATATAGGAGCCAGAATTACCATTGGTATTCCCAGTTCTTTGAGGTCACTGTCTCTCATCTGCCTCAATGCAGTCATGTCCACCTGTGAATAGACAACCACATCTTAGGCAATTATTACAACAAACTTCTTTAAATGTAATTTCGCAGCTCTACTTGTAATCTATCCATATGAAGAAATTTCTTATAGGACCTGAGAAATGGGTTGAACCAAATTCCCATAACCCAAATTTAGTGTGTACTATTGAAGAAGAGGTTACAACCAAGACTGATGGTTGTAGTCCTGGTTGTAACGCTATTATCTCCACTTCGTAGTTTTTGAATAAAAATAAAGCAGTTAGAAAGAATACAGTGTGTTAATGCTGGGTGGATTATGTGCTAAGGTGCACCACAATTGTTACAACAGCATGCATGTGAGACAACAGAAAATTTAAGCTGGTGATATCAAGAGTGTACCTCAGGAATGCTGATCTTTAATATGAAAATGCCAAGTTAAACATAATTTAATCTAAGGATCTAAGAGCAGCCTAATTCATTATATTTTTTGGGTCTAATAAGGAGCAACCTGAATCAAGAGATATAGAAGATGAAGAAACGACTGACAAGTTTCATGCACCATGATCGCCATAGAATATTGGAAAATAATAAATGGCATCACCTGGATTTAAGTGTCGACATATATAACAAGAATTAATTACAAATAGTGCAGAAGGGAGGCCTTGACTGGAATATGAGCTTGGCTGAGAAATAAGGATAACTCGTAGAACTGAGTGGATGTATAAAAGAAATAATATAGCAAGCCATGATTCAGTCACCAGTTGAACGAAATAAGTTTCATGTTTATCTTCCAAGTAACAGGTTGCTTTTTTCTCTTTACAGATGCTTCAAATTAGTTGCAGCCTGGTCCTATCTTGGCATCATATATCTAATTATAGAACACAGATGCTTCACACGTACCATAAATGAACTTAATAAAGATACAAAAAACCATAAAATATTATAGCAACCCATGCTTTTACCATTTGAACAAATTAAGCTTAATGTTTCTCTTCGAATTAAAAGGTTGCCTTTTCTCATTACAAAAGCTTCTGATTAGTTGCAGCCTGGTCCTACCTTGGCACAGGAGATCTAATTCAGCTACTGATTTTAGGATTTTGGCACATGGAGTATCTGTTTATGTATCAGGTTCTGCTAGATCAAGAACAGATTATACAGAAATAATAAGTTGCAGAACCTCGATGATTCCCTTTTTGATGAAACAAATTAAATTCGAAAAAGAAGGTAGCCTGAATCAAGATCAGATACAGTGAAGATAATGTTTGGCTCTGTTCTCGTTTTACTAACTAGTGCATTGTTAAAAATTTAAGTCAACAAAGATTTGAACCTCAGCAGCAGCTTTGAGCCCAGAATTGCTTAGAGCCCAGAAAAGATCAGTTCGCATTTAGGTCCACTTAAGGTTTGCAACAACCCAAGAAATGAAAGATACTTAGGGCCTGTTCTTTTGTGGATAAATATCATGAAAAAGTTAGTCAACTTTTTCATTGACCCTTACCCATGTTCTCGTACTTTTCAAGATGAATAAATTATTTTCCCATGGATAGCATGTACCCATCAAATGGAGGAAAATATTACTCACCTAGGGGGTCGCTAAATTATTTTCTCATCAACCAAAAAAAATAATCTTTTTAATTTATTCCTAATATACCATTAACGTTATAATTATAATAACATAATATAATAATATACTATATTATAATATAGTATATCATAATAATATAATATATTATAATATTATATATAATAATATTATATAATATATAATATATTAATATAATATAATATATCATATTATATTAGATATAATAATATTTATATAATAAAAGATATTATGAAAAATATGGATAGATCTTAGCAACTTATCTAGGAAACTGGTAATGTAAAAGAACATGGGTAAGTATAACAGATTTTCAAGCCATTTTTTCAATACATAAAAGAACATAGGTAAATTATTTTTCTATTTAAATATTGCTTACTTATCTAGAAAAATACAGATTCCTGGATAAATTTTTTACCTTCAAAAGAATAAGCCCTTAGATGTAAATGAAAGGACTCTATCGTAATACTATCCAGTGAAGAAGGTTTACCTCATATCTGTTTCATGTAGATAATCAGGGACTGGCTTATGATACCGTTGGATAGTAACATTACAATATCTAATTAGAATAAATCCCTTTTGAGCTTATGGCTAATAATAGATGTGGCATTTATGAGAAAAGAGCATTACCCGATGACAAAAGGAAACAAGAAGAAAACATTCAAATTTACTGAATTTTGCTTGAACATATATCACCTACTGGTTCTTCATGTGCGCCATTCAAAACCATGCAACCTTTGCCAACATGCCGTCTACAATCTACATGAAGTCAGCTTTATTTATTAAAAACAAAAAGGATCCACCGAATTTCCAAAACATTCCATGACCAGCTTTCAACTTCTTGTCAACACTTAGGGGACTGCCAAATTCCTAGCCAAGTTGATGGGAAGGTTAACCGTCATTGGTTCAGTGTCATTGGCATGTTTAAGCTGATGCCACTGGGTAGCAACCTTCCAAAATCTCATAGAGTTTAGACAGAGAGAAGCCATGATCGAAAACCGGCCTAATAGCGACATCAAATCAATCAATTTCAAATCAACATTTGATTCATTACTCCATATTAAGGCTCTATCCATCCATTCAAGATACAGCTTTGGCAGATTGCATATCCAAGCTCAGTAAACTAAGGTAATAATTATAGGAGACCAAGGAACAACAATCAAAATCTACCAGTAAGTGTTAGTTCTGTTGCTTAGCTGAATCCACTGAGAAAAGATTACATGAATCTCTGTCCTGCTTAGTTTCTTTCTTTCCCTTCCTCAGAACGTCTATTTAAATTGGTGATTTCACATATACTTCCTCTTTGCTATGTGGCCTGCCTAATGTTTTAGGTGGCATGAGTTCTATCTGCCTATGAGTCAGAGATTGGGTATGGTCCCAACCATGGTTCGCTGTACCGGGCCGAACCGTCCGGTACGGGGCGTACCGAGCCGGACCGGTCCCTTACCGGTCCAGTTCGGGCCTTTTTTTCGGAACACAACCTCGAACCGCACCGAACCGCTCGGTTCGGTGCGGTTTGGGCCCATACCGCTCGAAATCAGACGGTACGGCTCGGTTCTGGACCGGTTCGGGGTGAACCGAACTGTACCGCCCAGGAGAAGGGGGGAGGGAGGAAGGTGGGAGCCTTTTCACGTGGTTGGGGGGAGAGAGGGGGGAGAGAAATGGACGTGGCCCACTTCACATGGGGGGAGGGCCTGATACTTATTAGGCCTACTTCACATGGGGGGAGGGCCTGATGCTTTAATAAGCACCAGGCCTTTGGTGTTCTTTGAGAGTTCTCAGAGAACATCCATGGCCGTGGGCAACTTAATCGTCGAGACCTCCAAAAAATTAGAAAAGAAGGCAAAATTTCGTGAAATTGGAGGAGTGATTTGAGAAGAGGCTGATCTTTGGCCGGAGGTAAGATAATCTGTTATTTTGTTAGTAAATAATTTTTTTTTATTTTTGTTATTAGAAATAGGATAAAAATGAGATAAAATACAAATAGGAGAAAATCATGCCAAAATCTTATGATTTTGGTATGATTTAATTATATGTGATAGATCTTTGGAAGATCTACACGATGACACTAAAATTGATAATTTTCGTTAATTATATATTTTTAAATATTTTTAAATATTTATTTATTTAAAAATTAAAAAAAATAAATTTTAGAGAAAAAAATTAGAGTTTGGGAATCATGTTTAGAATGATTCAAGCTACTTAAATTTAATTTCAAATTTTTTTTTCAAATATTTGAAATTAAAAATTTTTTTTTAATTATTTAAATTAAAAAATTTAATTATAAAATAAAAAATATATAAAAATAGTGTTATACTTTAGTTAATTTAAAAATATTATTTGAAGCATATAACATATTTATTTTGAATTTATAAATTTTAAAATAATTATTAAAATTATTTTAAAATTATATATAATTATTTTAATTATCATTAAACTATCGTATTTTGTTATACTTGTATATATTTTAATTATATATATACTGCGGATGATCTTGCACGTGGAGTAGGGTCCATGGATGTATCTGGATCATCCCGCATTATGGATCCTATTATCCACAGCCACCTTATGATCCATATGCATATGGTGCATCCGAGGCATCATCTTCTAGTGATTACTGTCCTATACAGTCTGGAGCATCTTACGGATCAGATTTTGCTACTAGCATATTTGGATGGGCTCATCCACAACCGTACCATCATCTCGAAGATACTTCTCAGAGTCAGAATTTTAGCGAGAGGTCCGAGATGTTTTACAATCCAGAGAGGATGCCTAATGGGATGATGAATATTCGAGAGTATGGTGCAGCTTGGCTAGAGGGTTGGACTGATATCCCTTCAGACTATGTTGATGATCCAGACATCTACGAGCGTCACAGACACTCGACAAGAAATTAAATGCAGAGTACATCTTAAGGTTCGTATATCAGTTATCGCGCTTTGTACTTAAATATTTAGATACATTTTAATGCGTATTTTATATATTTTTTCTTTAGTTTTAAGATGACATAGTTGAAATATAATGTAAATAGATATATGTTTGAAATTTTGGATCAAGAGTCTTTGTACCGCAACCTAACTCCAAATTGAACCCAAATATGTCAATAATATGCAATATAATACCATATTGAAGTTGTATTTATCAATTATTAACTTCAAAAATCCAAAAAAAAAATTGAAAATCGAAAAAAAATATTGTGTACCGGTATCGGACCGGTACACCTAGACGTACCATGTCGGTACGGTACAGTACCGGTACCGTACTGTACTGGTCCGGCACCGGCACGTCGTCCGGTACCGATACAGCGAACCTTGGTCCCTGCACTAAAATATGGCTTTGTGCCTGCTGGCACTGGTTTGCTTTGGGACCTCTCTTCCCTTCTGGCTTTCAACATTGGTGGTTAAGCCTGCCTCTTCACTTCTTGTCCATAGTCAAATCAACTATCAATTTTGCATGATGGACCCCATGTTTGATGACCCAAAGCAAAGACCATGAATAGCCATGTTATGTTTTATTTGAGTTTGTGCCAAAAATTGGGAGATAGTAAGACATGAGCAGCAAGATTGTTTCATCAGATTATGTCAAACATAATATTTTTAGTTTATAAAAAGACCTATAGAAAATAATGAAAAAAAATTATATAAGTAAATTATCTATAAAACATTAATCCACAGGTTCTCTGTTATTCCTAAGAACCACAATATTTTGCTACCACAAGTTTCGAATAGGAAAAATTATCTATAGGTCCCTAGATGGATCTGAGATTATTTTTAAGTCCCTGGACTTTTTAAGTTGAATAAAAAATCTTTGAAATGCTAAGGAGTTATTTCTGTGTAACCAAGGTACATACCTGCACAATCTGAACATGAACGTGCATAACCAGATATTGAAACTAGATAATCTGCGTAACCTGAATATAAACCTATGTAACTTGAACACAAATTCGTGTAACCTGAACATGAACCTGTGTAACCAATCTGTGTGGACGGTAAGGACCTAGAAATAACTTTTTAGCATTTCAAGGACTTTTTATTCAACTTGAAAAATCCAGAGACTTAAAAATAATTTTGGATCCATCTAAGGACCTATAGATAATTTTCTCTTTCAAATATTATAAATGAAGTTACATGCGCTGTGTACCAAACAAAGTAGAAAAATGCCTCAGACTTTGTCCAAAATATATGATTTCAAGAATAGCCAATCAAGTAGAGACATTAGCACCAGGCAAGAACAAATGTAATAGTGGTACGAGCCAATGATGAAATTCTGATCATAAGATGTGCTAACAGTCAGCAGGGCAAGTCAAATTTAAATCAAACCACCAGTTAAATAACTTGGAGCAATACTACAATTCAGGGTTGTTGATCAACAAAAAGACTGCAGTTAACCATGCATTTTTTTGCAGAGAGTTTGTAGGGGAATGAACATAGACAAAAAGGTTCAAAAGAAGAAAAAGAATTACCTCCTCTGCCTGAAAGGTAATAACATATTTCTCCAACCCCAATGAATGCAGCAAGCTTGAAACAGTAAGTCGTTTGTCAGACTGCAAAAAACAGAAAAACCAGTAGCTTATAAAGAACTATATACATTGCACATAATTTTTGTAGGAGAAAAGTAAACATCTCAACTACTTAAACTCATCCATTTCATTACTATTAGAAGTACATGAACAAGTTCATTAGCCCATTCTATGGACATGTTTGAACACATGGAAAGAAAGTAATAAACTCTAAGTAAGAAGACACAAAAAAACTGTACCTAGAAATTTTAAATTATCCAATTGAAAGTTCAGAATTTCATAGGACTGAGGCTAGAAGAGAAGCAGACTATCTTCTTCAACTTTTGCAAGTCAAGGTTCTGGAAAATCAGAGACTGTTAAAATTCAAAAATATTGGAAACTGGAAAGTACACTTAAATCTTTTGTTTTTAGAAATACTATGCGGGTGTCAGCTTCCAGGTTCAAACCAGGGACCTCTTCCCAACATATGCACTGAGAGCAGTGCCAACTGGTGGGCCCAAGTACCATTGGTGGGAAACATTTAAATCGTTACAGAAATAATAACATACAAAGAAAGAGAACCTATGTTTTACATTCATGCAGATGCTCTTCTTTTTTATATATAATTTATGTGCATAGATCATAAATTATGAATAAAATCCCAGTTTTAATAGATAAACTTGTCTCATGTCTATTGTTTTCTTATTTATTCCCTTGACAGAAGTAGAATTAATTGGGGCACTCCTGAGAAAGTTTCATCTCAGCCAAATACCAGACTCCCATAAACACTAAATATGATACAAAATCTTGGACACCATTATCTTAGCTGAGTATCCCAAGAGATATCAGCCAATATGATATCAAAATATTGGCTGAGATTATCTAATGTGATTTTACAATCTAAAACAATAGCCTGATTATTAGCAATTTTAGTGCAGAACAAAGAAAGCAATTATAAGGGACTAAAATACATACTGCAAAAGGGCTTTTCTGTATGATGGCTGCTGGTGGAGGAGCCCGAACAATAGGTTTTGCAGCATCTCCAGGAACTGTAGAAAAAGCTTTGTTCATATAAGACACAGGTCTCGGAGCATCGACAGACCTTACTGGTGGCACATGCTGCCGATCATCATAATTCCTTTGAGGGGACACACCCCAAGCAGCACTGATAAGTCTATCTGGAGATCTATGCCTTAACCCATCCAAAGTCCAAGAAGAATAAGTTTTTCTCAATGAATCCAGATGTTGCAAATCATCTGCACTTCTTGCTGGAGGAATTTGCCTTGTAGCGCCAGAGGCCCTTGAATCTGGTGCATATTGCCGTGAATCATATCTCCATAAATCCTGGGTTTTCCGAGAAAGCTTTTCACGAAGGTCAACATCTCTTCTATGAGATAAACTTTTATTCAAAAGTTTCAATCTCAGATCATGTTGGCCAACCCAATGATCTTTATATGATTAAGGTATCAACAGAAGCAAAGGAAAACAGGTCAAACGAAAATCTGCCAGGCAAAAAGACTGAGATGGATACTGGATCTAATCTGCTTGCCATCATTCAGAATTCCATTACCCAAGCTCAGACCATGATTTTCATTTCGTTGGCTGCAGAAAAGAAGAAGTCTCATTGTTAGGCAAATAAAATTTGAAATATAATTATACTTCACATGCACGTGCGCATGCATGTGCACACTGACATAAATATATACATATATAAACTCATGCATACATAAGCACAAACACATACAGACATACCTACAGAGACATGCACACACATATACATACATGCATACATTTATGATTATTTCCTATTAACATTGTATAGCCCTATAGGCACTCCCTTAGCAACCACCTGGTTGTAGACAGACCTAAAATGCCTAGGAAATCCTCGTGGGCCACCATCCATATATAGATATTTAGAAATGCATGCAGATGTAGATGTATATAATTATGAAGATGATCAAATCCATAGCATAGAGATATATTGTCAGGAATAAAAGTAACCTGTCCATTTCTCCCCACTTGGTTAACAAAGCTTGGACTTGGAATGCACACACACGCCACACCCCAACACCCCCCAAACACACACACACGTGTGTGTGTGGGTGGGTGTGTGTGTGTGTGTGCACGTGCATGCACGTGGGTGCATCTGTGTATGTTTGTATGTGTACATATGTATATGAGTTGGACTGCACATTGAACATTCAAGTTAAGGCTTTAAATATGGTATTGAGACCCATGCTAGTGTTGTCCTGGAACAGTATAGTTCCAATGCAGTCAAGATGGACTGCTTCAAGAGAGAACCGGTGTCTTGCACCTGTATCAGTATCATTTTTCTGTTGAAGCACTATGCTTCCAGTGATACTATACCAAACCGGCAGTGTTTATATCCTTGGTTCAAATTTTGAAAAAACATATCATAATTCAAAAATCAATAATGGACCATCCAAATTGAAGATCCACAATGTTGATCACAACATATACTCAAGATATTTAAAAACAAACATTCATATGCTTTTAAGGCATATAAACTATGTATCAAGCACACATACATACATATAAAATATTATGACATGTATATAACATATAAAATATTTTCTTGTAATTTCCTTTTACAATGACACATCAATTCCAGAATGGGAGAGAGAAATATCTGACAAACCCAAAGGAAAATCAAAATGTACTTCATATAATTTAAAACTCAATTATTAAACAGACTACAATAAAGTGTACCTATTTTTGACCTACTAAGTGACCTACAAAAAAACAATGTGTATGAGATATTTCCAATACTGGCTAGAGATTGTCCAAAAATGTCGTGACAACCCCACTTATTGAACAACAGCAAAGTCATTGAACTAACATACTTTACGAGCCTATTCTTCAAAAACATGAAGAAGATCAATACATGTAAACTAATAAATGATCCTTTCCCATACATAATGATAAGCAACACATCTAGAAGTCAAACAAAGGTAGCTTTGCATATTTCTTCAGGATCACCACATCGACATCATATAGAAGAACAAATCAAGAATCCTTGAATATTTTAATGAGCACCCATGCCATCACAAAAGTCCCCCTCACCCACATCATATACAATCTCAACTACAGGAGGCAATTTTTGACTCAGAATTGCTAGCCTGCCCAAACATACTTGGAATAAATGGATTTCGGTGAGATTTTGTCATAATTGGGTCAACTTTGGGTATCCAAGATCAATCCAAATATAAATGGATCAGATTTGAGTTTGAACCTTGGACCTGACAGGTCACCGCAGGATGTTCCAACCCTTAACCCAGTCCTAGGTCTCTAGGATAGCAGTATTAATGCAGTTGGCCATGGGTTAGTCAAGACTGATCTGGATGGTTGACAACAGCTTATGGTTAATGGCTAAGAAGCAAAATAAAGCATATTGAAAAGAAAAGTGGAGCAAACAGCATGTTGAGGACATGTTTTATTCTTCTTCTTCTTCTTCTTCTTCTTCTTCTCTCTCTCTCCCTCTCTCTCTCTTGCGCGCGCGCGCGCAACACCCTATTCTACAAATTCTCTTCTTGGTCCTATCTCCTTCATTTTGTAACATATATATAACTCATGAGTGAAGCCATAATTGGGTGGGCAGGTTGAGCAAGGTTTGCTATAATCATAAATGGATGATGTATGTGTCAAGGGTTTTTTAACTTGATCCCAATTTGACCTGATCTGAACCAAAGACAAAATAGGTTATTATATCTGTCTTCATCACCACCAACGAATCCAGAAACATGCATAACGACGCTTGATTCTATTTAACATCTTTTTACACAATCAGCCTTGTCAACCACCAATCTGCAATGGAAGGTCAATTTTCATTTGTCAATTGTAATCCATACAACCTCAACCATGATTAAAAGGGAGTTTAAAGGGAAAAGATCGATGTCCCTTCAATATTAAAAATGCATCACCAAGGATTCCTCTTTGGGTGGATTCCTTTTTACATGTTTACTATATCTTTGGATGCATATCAGATCTGATGTCACAGCTCTTGCTCATATTAGAAAACTGAAATCTAAATGTTTCCTGGTAATAAATCATATTTCATATTTTTACACCTTATACTCTACTAGGCACGATTGAAACTTAACAACGAGGAACTTGAAAACGTAAGAATTCTATACATAAGAATTAGCAGCTAAACATTTGACAGCTATGAATTACTATACATAAGAATTCTATTGCTATTTTAACAAAAATGTGATGATACAAGTTAAATGTTCAAGTATTTTCTCAAAAAAAAAAATGTTGGTTTCTAAATGATCGAAGCTGTATGTTTTGACAAAATATGATCCAGTTGAATAGATAATTGATGCCAGAGAATCTGGAAGCAGCTTGAATAACTAAAAGGGAAAAAGGGCATACCGCTTGTTCTTGTCCATGTTGCTTCCCAACCTCTCCCTTGCTGGCCGCTTACCGCCTGAGGATGGCATGTCATCAGAATGATTAACATCAGATGTAGGCCCTGCTTTCTTGACAACCTGCAACAAGAAAAACTAGAGGCCAGTTTAAAAAACAGTGTTGCACAGAACAACCTCGGTTAGTTTAAACAATCTTTATTTCCATTTTATCCAACATGATAGTAACAAACTGATATTAAATACTGCACAAGAACAAGAAGCAACATAAGATATGGCATAGCCAACCATATACATGTCTATGCACTATGTATTTCATTGAAGGCACTCAATTTTTATTAAGCTATAACAACTACATAAATTTAAAATTATTATATCCATAAAGCCAACAAAATTCATGGTATCTATATGGCGTGTGAGTTTTGCAAGTTGCCAATCACATTGTGAAGTATCTAATCAGAGAAGAATTCAATATGTCAAAGAAGAAACAATTATCACAAAGCACTGCCAACATTTAAAGCACTTTTTGGACATAGTGTTGGTTAAGGAGTCCACTATCTCATTACAAACCTATAAGCATGTATAGGAAATGTCAACAGCCTCAGGCATCCCAGAGAGCCTTCCACTATCAATGAAAGTTTTTGAAAAAATGTTAAAATTACCTTCCATTATGGATTGTCAATTAGTATTGCTTAATTTGGTCTTTATGTTCAAAAAAGATCCCTGTCTATGCTCCTCTGAGTCTTCAATCTAATAGCCATGAATATAGACATTGAGGCAAGCTTATTATGGTCTATCATCATCCATGAAATTCAACTTGGATTAGGTTAGCCAAAGTGATACCATCAAAGGTGATCCTTCCTAATGGAAACAAATAACTGGAGTTACCGTCCGCATTTCCATTTTGAAGGTCCACCCTAATACTTGATTTTCAGTCAGTCCCTTACCATCACCTCTCATTTCTCACCACTAGTTTACTTAGATAAGGAGCAGGCATATGCCTGAAGAATGAGGTGCAGCAACCTCAAAAATCACGTACTATGGAAACGTAACAATTGGACTAGTTACAAACATATACACATGCAAACATGTACATAAATACAAATGCCATGTCCATTGAGAGACCTCAATGTCATTCCAGGATTATCTTCACCATTGACTTAGTAGATACTTGTGAAAACTCTCTCTTTGATCATGAAAGGGTCTTGACCGCATATTGGACGCATCCAGTCCAAAACATTTTAAATGCCTTTATATGGCTTTTCCCATCTGATCAAGACGACCCCTAAACCTCTCTCCCATCCCTAATCCCTACAAGAATTAACCTCATTCATGATAGACATGCCTGTCAAAACCCTAGGTCACCATCATGACCATTATCCTGAAACAGAGAAGTCATCTGATAATGTCCAACCCCTTGCCCCAAATAAGAACAGACTTGGAGTTGGGGGAACAGCTGATCAACTACCACAACTCAAGGAGGAAGACTTGGGGGCAGAGAATAGACCATGCCTCTCTCTCTCTCTCTCTTCCCCCGCCCCACCCCCTGCCTCCATCCCTCTCTATGCATTCTTTCTTTCTTGAGTTCCCTTTATATGTTTTTATCCCTTTCCTTTGTCCGCTAAAGTGCATGAATTCAGGGACCACAACAAAACCATGTCTATAGAATGTCCTATGTGTGCCATGTGAGTTGTGTCCTGTCATCTGCACAAGGACTTTAGAAAACCTAAATTTTGTCATGTACAGACCATAATCTCTTTCTCTCCCTCAAATGTTTCCTATATAAACTGAACCACTAGTCCTGTCTAGAGGATTTGAACACAACTTTTTCAGTTTGCATTTTATATGATAAACCATTAAAATTCTGAAAATATGCCATCGATCATTTACTCCATAAAACTTAAAATGTCCAAAAAAGCCAAATACCAAATTATAAATATTTTTTCCATGACAAACTGAATGGAATAGAAAAAAAATGAATGGTAAGAAGCAGTTATTTATTTGACAGATGGTTTGTCCCCCGAAGGAAAACAAAGAGATAAAAAGGCACCAACACAGACACAAAAGGAGAAGGAAATTGGAACCAATTGAATCTCACCATCCCCATGCAGAAGATATCTACTGGACTCCTGGTCACTTTCTCAAATACAAGAACCCTTTGAAAAATTTACCATTACTTCTCACCTACTTATCTATATCCTCTCCTCAAGATTGGTGATGACTAGAATTTCTAGAGAACCTAATGTGTAACATCCTCCAAGGACAAGAACATCTGTTCAATGAGCCACCTGCTTAACAGTTTTCGTTCTGACACTTGACAATAGGACTAACAAGTAGTTTTTCAAACTAGCCAATTCATGCACCAGTTCAGACCTTTGATTAAGAACGAATTATTTGGTGGAATTGACTCTGGATGTTGCATATTTGACCTAAGAAAACCAAAACAGAAGCCCCATGGAAGGGTCGATGATTCACGAGAACCATAATAGTCATCAAGGCATAAAGTTCCACTAAAAAAGCACCTGCTTGACAGCACTCATCATGACACTTGACAATCTGATTTTGTAGATTCCAACTTAAGTTCAACTTCACCACATTTAGATAGGGCTGGGAAGCATGAACTAGTTCAAACCAGCAGATACTTTCCAATTTTTTCAAACAAAAAGAAAGAAACCTACAATAAGTTGATAACTAAAGAGATGTTGGAGTCGGTTGTGAGGATTGTCTATGCAGATGCAAACCAACAACCAACATTACACTCTCTTTAATGCACTCTTTTTCAGCATACACCTTCAGCTGAGCTTGGGAAGACAAATATTTCATATAAGCAATGCAGAGAAGTATGTCCTTGGACAGCTCATGTTGAGACATATGTTTGGACTCCAAGTGGAATTTTTTGTACCACTAAACAATCCATGGAATCCATCGTACATCTTTTTCATGTTGTAAGCTATGGTAAATCCACTAGAGTTTCCCAATTTGAAGTACTTACTAGGACTTCCTGACATAGAGATTCTTGCCATGGTAAGTGGTGAAACCAATTAATTGAGCAATTACAAGGATAAATTTGCACCTTGACATGCTTAATTTGGCAGTTTTAACTTTAGAATATACAAAGTTTTCATCAGGCTGACATTTCATAGTTGTAGGAAATGTCTGACTCATGAACACTTTGTCTCACATTAAGAACTGTTTCTTGTCAGCAGATGTAGGAAATCCATCAAGAAAGTCCATTTAGATGTCTCACTAAATTCCTTCAGATGCTGATAGGGCCCGGAGTAAAAATATCGTCAAATGAACTCATACTTACTCCCGGCATATGCAAAAATGGAAGATGATACTGTCTGGTATCAGCCATGAAATTCTTTTCTTTCTTTCTTTTTTCTTTTTTTTTTTTTTTGAGTTTTTTTTTTTTTTTTTGTTGGGGTAGGGGGGTGTTGGAGGCACATTTCAAAAGCCATTATATATCTCACTTTAGCTGAAGCTAACAAGCAATAAAGGCAACGTCTTCAAAGCCCATATAATGAAAGATAGAACCAGTATCATGGACCAGTCTACAAAAACCGTAACTTTTATAAGAATCCGCCCTGCCCTTCCTGGAGTGGCTAATAATTCAGTCCCCAGCCTTCTAGTTGTAATGAGAGGATTTCTCCATCATCTCCGAAACAATGCGTTCCACACGCTAATCATTCCTTATCAATACTCGATATTAGAAACAACTGGATTAAAACAGCCAAATATACCTTCCAGAATCTCACATTACAAGGCGTCAACTGCAGATTAAATACTTCATGGTGTTTAAATACATACTAATACTAGTCAAAGACATGATTTAGAGACATAAAATCAAATTATGTCGAACGATCTCGCTAAAGAGATGAACAGTTAGCAACGCGGCATCCAATGAAATATAAGCCTATGAGGTAATGTTGGATGTCAAACCAACTCAAACTACATCGAGAGCAAGAGAGAGAGAGAGTGAAAGAGAAAGAGATTACCTGACCACTTCGGCCCAGAGTGATGGTGACCTGGGAGGGAGCAGACATTTTCTTTCTCTGTTTGTCTCTCTCCCTTCTTCCTCCTCTCAGTCGAATCGAACGGCTTCAAAAAAACCCTCGAAAAGGACAAGAAGAAAGAGGCTGTAAGTTCTCGCGTAAAACCCTAGAAATCCGGAAGAGGATGCGAAGGAATTGGGGAGACGGGGTTCACCTCCTTGCGCGGAAGGGCGGAGGAAGGAGGTCGAGCGTGCAAAGGATCGGCGTCCCAAGAAGAAGAGATGAGGGAGAGAGACGTTGAGGTAAAGAAAAAAGGTCCGCACGAGGAAGGATCGGGACTCGTTCATAAAGACTTCTTTTCCCATTTCTAGTCCGCTTTGCTTCTCTTTTCTTCCCTTCTTTTTCTTCGCTCCTCGGGGCGGAGCAGTTCCAGTGGGGAATGCAACTCTAGTGTGATACAAATTTTGGGTTGGTCATTCTGGACCGTGAGAGTGGTGGACCTATTGATGTTACGAGCTGATAAAAGTCGCCGACCAAATGGAAATGGCTCGCTTGTTACCCCAATCATCATGAGAATTATTCCATGTCCGGGCCGATGAAAGAGACTGTACCTTCGCAAGTTTAAGATGGCGCTGCCGCCTTTGATTGTCCCAGATAAGTATACTAGTAGGACCAAATGGTTTTGGTCAAACATAGGTTGCAGGCAGCATATGCAAGGGATTCTTCAGGGTCATGTTGGCAATTATGAAACAACTAGACCATTTTTAAGTTGAGCTAAATTGAGTTGCTGGAGTTATGGCACATTCAATTCTCAGTCCGCTTTATACCAGAGGCCAAAACGATTGTGTCACTATGCTTGTGCTTTCAAGGTTGTCTCCTCTGCAATTTGAACCTATTTACAGCTGCAAAATCTCCAATTCAAGATGACCCTCCTTCCTACAAGAAAAAAACAAAAAAATACAGAAGATTGCTCTCAAAGTAATAATGGAAGTAGGAAACATCATCTAGGCACCTATTTCATTTTTGGACAAATTGGCAATTGCACTCATTATAATAAACGATTCTCTTTTAGATGAAGACACATGCAACTCCAGTTAAGAGAATTGAGTTTCTAAATCATTTTAACACTTAAGCGAAGCCTGCCAATATAGATGTCTGTAGAAGTTAAGGTAAATCCCCTACTTTCAGTTTTGTAAAGAAAATTTGTTTTAGTTGCTTTTAGACCACATTGAATGGAGAAATTCCTTCTCCCTATTTGTACCACAAATTTCATTACATATAAACTCAATTATTTTTCTATCCGGAAGGAAAGTGCTTGATATCATAACATCAGACCTTGTTCAAGCAACGATGCCAAAAACCTAATAAATTATAAAAGAGTAATTCTTTGTGCACCACATGCAGTGGAGTAAAAATGCACAGCTCCATCTTGTTGGGCCACATAGTTATCACTTTTTAATCCGCATTTAATGTTTGAAGTTCTTTTTTTTTGTTTGAAATTTTGAATGATTAAAGTATCCATCTCTTTCTGAAAAATTATGACATTCTATAATCATATTATGATATCCTATGATCAAATTATGACTTGATATACAACAGAAAATCATAATTTTTATTTCTAAAATCATAAAGAAAAAAAAATATTTTCATCATTGAAAATTTATGAAATTTTTAAATGATAAAAATATTTCTCTTTTTTTTATGATATCTTATAGCTAAATTATAACTTGCTGTTATGCAGAAAATCATAATTTAATTGCAAAATATCATAATACGATCATAAAATACCATAATTTTTTATAAAAAAAATATTTTCATCATTCATAATTAAAAAAAATAAAACTACAAACATTAAATGCGCATTGCAAAATAATTGCTACATGACCCAATCAGATAGAACGGCATATTTTTACTGCACCGTATGCAGTGCATAAAAACTCTCATTATAAAATATACTACCTCACACAATTTAATTAACCCAATGATGGTGACCTAGCAAGAAACATATTATAGCTCATAGTCAAAGCAAAGCAAGATTTCCAGGAGATCAAGTGCACAATTTAGCTCTCTCCTCACTCTCTTCTACAAGGACGATTGACTGAGAGGCTCGAATTCCTACCACATTCTAGGATTATGTCATCAACTGCATAAATTAAAGATTTTCATAATATATCTTTCAACGGAGTACTCAAGCAAGTGAAGTTGTTGCTACCATAGAAAATTATTCTAGCAATGTCACCTGTCAGATTTGGTTAATTTCCAAATGGTGAAAGAAGTTATGCAAATAGAATCTTGCTTCCTAGCCCTGAACAGATCATTTTTTTTTTACCACAAATAGTTTATGAAAGTAATATTGTCAGAAATGTTTCCCGCATCGAACAAAAATTTTGGCAGACAATGAGTGTTCATGTCTGGCCACTCCTGTAAGTTTTACCACAGCCAAAATGGTAATCGGACTGAAATAATATTGTATCTTGGTAGTTGCAGATCATGGATGCAGCATTGTTCACCCTGCATACCCTCCCGTCGGCATGAATTCAACTTATGAAAAAGGGAAATTCTGTGCTCCAAGTTTGCCTGGTTGCACATGTGCAAACAAATCAGTACTGCACCTAACATAACCTGGGGATAATTTACATGCTGCTATGCTCTTGGAAAGGATAAATGAAAAGGTCTCTCCAGGACTATTATATGCTTACAACATACACATACATTAGTTGGCCACTTGACAGATAAAATACGGGAAACTAACACAGTACTGGTTAAACTTTTGATGTTGCTTCTTTGATCTCGTCCAAGGTGATGGTCTGTGAGACAAAAGAATATGGCAGGATCAGTAAAGAAAAAAAAAAAAAGGGATTTTTTTAACACACACACATACATTAGTTGGCCACTTGACAGATAAAATACGGGAAACTAACACAGTACTGGTTAAACTTTTGATGTTGCTTCTTTGATCTCGTCCAAGGTGATGGTCTGTGAGACAAAAGAATATGGCAGGATCAGTAAAGAAAAAAAAAAAAAGGGATTTTTTTAACACACACACACACACACACACATACATACATACATATATATATTGGTGCTATGCTTGTAATGTTCATGAATCGACTGACTTTAAAAAAGACATCATTGCAAAAATATACATCTGATTAGCTTCCTATATATCTCATTTTTGAGATCTATCCCCACATAGCTAAGAATTATAATAGTTTGTCCCAACATCATACTGCAATATCAAACTTAATCCCTGCTACACTTAGAGGTACCAACCCAAATTGGCTTATCGAGAACTTGCAACAGATGATTATGTTTCACTGACAACAACTTTAGCACTATGCATCCACAGATTGTAATAAAGGATCCATCTAGTTGACATATGCAAGGGAAGTTTCTGAGAGCAGTAAATGACCCCTGACAGAGCTATCTACTTACATTTACCTCTATTTTATTTACATGCAAGAAAGGAGGATATGATGACCTTGCCAGTACACTAGAAGAGGAAGGGTGGGGGGGTGGTGTCCAAAAACATACAATAAGACTTGATAGAGTCCTGACTCCTTTTCCTGTTTTCTTTTTAAAGAACTTTCAATATCAATTAACAAAACTTGCCATGGGAAGCTAATCAACTTTCCCAAATAGAGACTCTCCAAGGGGTGGATGAACATTGTGTTCTGCACAATGTTGACCAAACAACTTCAATAATTAATTGAATTGGTAGCTGTCACCTTCATTTGTACAATATTGAAAACAATGAATAACTATTTTAGGTGAAGTCAACGTATGCTAGTTTTCGAAGAGGAGGAGCCTACATGGAAATAGGAATATATCCTGATTTCTTACAAATTCTTGCATTCCATGAGAAATTGAAGTATCATCATAAACTAGTATCTAAGGCTGACACGAAGAAGGTTTGCAGTAGAGTTAAAGCCTTAAACAAACAAATAGTTCCTTCAACCCTACTAGAGGATCTTGGACAGAGCATTTTTGACCTCATTTAAAAAAATAATAATAATAATTTAGGGCAGCAACACCACTTCCATTGAACCTGAAAGAGAACCAAGAAAGAGAACTGCCTGTCCTCTTACCAAAATAAGCCAAGAAGTACCTTCTGTTTAAAGTTCTAAGGATATCAAGAATGGCAACTAGCATGGGCATAAGGACCTGAGGAGGATCCCACTTAAAAAGTTTGCACTTTCAGATGACTAATCAAAATCAAAAGAAGCCCCTTTTTACGAACTGTTCCAAGCATAATTATTTGCATAATGTCTATAACTCCATTTTTGGAGAAGAAGACTTGCAATAAACCATATATCTCTGCATATCATTGCATGCACCCTCTTTTTACCCAACGCTCTGAATCATGTAACCAGGTGCCCATGTTGCTGTTCTAGGTATATTTAGCTATTTTTTTCCTTCTATCTTTTAAGTGACGGCCTACATCATTTAAAATAGATATAAGATAGAAATCCCCAAGGACCAGAATTATTCTGGCGGTCATATAACTATTCTTAAGTCCTAAAAGCTATGATGAATAAGTGAAGTTTTATTTAGTTTCTTATAGTCTCTTTACCTAACTTCTTGTCTCCTCTATTCCGTTGCAGATTTTGTGCAATAACTAAAACTGATCCATGTATGGACACTTCCCCTCATATCTAACTATACTCAGATCTCCACCAACATGTGGGTTTGATAATCCAAGACTGGAGCTGCACCATCAAGGAATCTGCAAGGTCAAACAATAAAGATTCTTTTATCCACTTCATCCATATGAGATGGGTGGGCAAAGTGAAAAGGTGCTTCTGTTACAATAAGTGACTGACACATGACTTGGCAGCTTTCTATTTTTTCCTTAAACTACAGGTGGAAGCCTGACCGAACAGATATGAGGACAGGATCAAGCCCAGTTCTCTTGTATCAACGCAAGACTTTACAACCCAGCCAGTTGGCACCATCCAATGCTAAATGCTATAGAATGTTGGCAAGTAGAAAAAGGACAAAGAAAATAAAAAAGTTAAATAGGTATAAAGTAAATTGATGAGCTAGAAATAACTGGATATTAGTTCAAACAAAAGAAAATCCAAAAGAAATAAAAGAAAAAGCAGAAGCAACTTTATTAAGTAGGTGCATGACCTTATACATAATTCTTATCAAAAGTGTCACATTTGGCATATGTAATATGTTAAGCATGCGATCCATGCTATGGCCTTTTGGTGATTAATACCCTTCATATCACCTCAGAATTAGCAATAAAATGAATCTCTGACGGGACTCAAGATTATTTAGAAAACAAAAGAACATGATAAATCACATACCTGTTCTGTCCCAGCAAAATCATTATCAGGGGTGAGAAAAAGCATACAATGGCATTCCTTCCTGCCAAAAAAAGTATAGACGTTAATTGAAAACCTAGAAGATCACATCATATCATCAAAGTTTATGTTCAATTTTTCCTCCTAAAACATTACAAAAAGAATCAAATTGGTAATAAGATCATATGTAAATGGAAAGCAAAAATATAACACATTATTTCAGTATACAAGCTACTTGAGATTAATATCCTCCAAAAAACATTAGCTTACATAAGTAATTCTTTGCATTAGATATGGTAAATAATGATACAAAATTCAGCACGTATTCATTTTCTGACAGTATTTAGCCTAATTTGTCCTTAAAACAACCAGCAGTCCAGCATAACGTAATCATATTAGAAATAAAAGCTATTCGTATCTTGAGAGTAGCCATGATACATACTAGAAATAAAGCTGTTCGTAGCAACGATACATATATATGTACAATATTCACCAGAAATTGTCACTCACCCTGTCTTGTCTATACAAAATATGTATACTAAATCAAAGTCATACTTTTTATTAATTTGATAAGCAAGTTTTGTTCAGGCAGCGCAAAAAGACAAAAAACAATTGCATACAAATAGGAGACAACATTGTCCAAGTAAGCGATTTGTCGTTGCCTTTTTCATGCTAATTAGTTTGGCAAGTTGTCGTCAGAACGAAGAGCACATGCAGGTGCAACCTCTCTACTACTTAAAATCTCTAATTTGGTCATGTGGACAATCCTATAAGGTCTTGCTCATCTCCTGCACAAAAATAATGAGTAACAATATCCGCAAAATCATGTTCGCTGATGACATCAATAGAGGGATTTCCTAGGCTTCCTCAAAGTTCTATTTGGAACTAAGACCTCATAAATTCAAAAATAAGTCAAAAACTAATTTCAGTTAAATCAGACATATAATCAGTCTTCATCAATGAATAAAATATTCCTTGAAGGATACAATAAACAGAATGAAGAGTAAAGTGGGACAAAAATGTTGAAGACTAAGTGGAAGACGAGAAGATAGAAGGAAGAGAGAGGACAAGAAAAGAGCTGAAGTAGGTTATAAAGAAATGAATTAAAGAAGGAAATGATCAAACCATCTCTGGTATGTCAGGAAAATACCTCAGGTGGTTGGATTATGCACCCATAGATTGTAGATTTTCACAAAATTCAATGCAGACAGGCACAATAAATACAACCTTTGTATAGCTGATATAATCACTTAATATGATAAGTCACCCAAACTCAAAACTGCTATGGAAAAAACTCAGCATGCAACCCTTAAACTCCCAGAAACTGGTGCACTGATTTCTTCTGCAGTTGACCTTAAGTTGGAACATAATATTTGTAACTTGCATTGTTTAGAACCTTCCCTTAAAAGGTCAATGATTGAATCTTAGATGCAATGATAGTGAGCTCATACATTCATGGAAAATTATAAATTGCTTACATGAAAATCACAACTCGATTACCGCTAGACATTCTCATTGGACTACTGATAATGTAACTGTTTGATACTTCCATCCAGATCAATTTGCAAGTAGCATCAGTCATTGCTCAATACCACAACACTTGATCTTGTTACATCATCACCTCCTTCATCAGCCCACCATTATCATTATCCCTACAAGTGTAGCTCTTATTGTTAGTATTTTTCATATCTATATAACAAGACACCATGTTACAAAGGTGCAAAAACATGTGGTAGACCTAATATTTGCTGAAGGTCCAGCTTAGCTAGAATTATGCTTATGTTCAATATTTTAGTGACAATTAACCTTGCATATAAATTATTTACCACCTCTGTTGACCACTTTAAAGACTGAATCAAAATGACTTTTTAAAGTGTGCATACATTGGATAATGGAATATTGCAGTTGTATGAAGTATGAACTGACTGAGCTACGGTGGAATGGGCCTACTACATCACCCCTAGATCTTTACATGCCATAATTGTTCACATCAAGTTCCATAGGCAACTAGCGGTTTGCCTATCAACTTCCATTTCATCAATTTTGTCATATACAACTCGAGATAGAATCGAGCACAGCAATTTTACTTTTTCTAGCAAATATGATGGCTGATGTATCTTCTTTGTCTTCAAAACTCTTTCATAACAATCATCTATAATTTTTGGCCCAGATATTGCAGTCACAGTAATAATCCATCATATACAACTTGGATGGTAGTACTCAGTTTTTATCATTTAACATATGATCTGCGCAGCTTCTACAAAAACCATACAGCATCACAGCCAAATTACCCCTTTAACAATTATCAGTTCAGCAAATACTAGATTTTTGCAAACTTATTTGAGACATGCAACCTACACATTTTAGAAACACCTCAACTTGATAATAGGATTGTTCAAAGAAAATAAAATCCATTACTACATTCTTTTGTTGTTATTTGTTCTATAAATATATGTGTAATCAAAAAGCAAAATTACATAGTTATAGCGTTATTTCTAGGGATATCAAAACACTGAATCTAGGTCAAGCTTATACAATATCTTTTATGGGCCTGATCCCATAACCCAGCCTGAAACAAATATAGAATTAGGTTCATCGCTTAGCCCTCAACATCTCTAAACTACAACGCATGGTAGCAATGTGAATCTAAATTTTGAAAAATAAAATTGCAGTAAAGGGATATCTAAAAACTTCCATACAAATTAAACTATGTTAATCTCTAATTTCAAAATCTGTTAATCCCAGATCTTTTCAAATCCATTGAAGGAAAAGTGTTTCTCTATCTTCATCATCGCTTCTGCAATAAGTCAATGTTGCATGGACATGCATAGGAGAATCATATTCAGATGGGTATGCAGATGTCTGACTTGGCTAGATGGTAAAGGGGAATATGGGGATACACAAGATAAATTATAATTTTAACTAAATCATATATTTGTACCTTTAAACATTGTCTGATTAAACATTTAAAAGAAAGTGTTGAAAAAATATTGTTTTTCTTTCAATATACATGTTTCTCATTCAAACATCCCAATTACCTGAAGGTTAAAGATACATAATATTATGCAAAGTTGTTGCAGTATCTACATCCTTGACCAATCTCTGAAAAGAACAAACAATCACTCCCAACACTGCAATAGAGGATCAAAGTCATTGGGAAGAGCTAAACTCTCTTCCAGTATTTAAAAGTGGCTACCAAAGAACCTCATAAGTATCAAAGTGTTTGATACTTATCCAACTTGGATATGTATCTGAAACGGATTTTTTTTGGAACTAGACACAAGTGCCCATGTAATGTAGAAAGCTTGATCTACTTCTTCGTGAGACCTCTTTATATTCACCTACCAGCACCTTCCCTGCCTGCCCTTCCTTCTGTGTTCCTTTTTCCTGCAGTTTACCTTTTGGTGCTTGTCAGCATAGCACTATAGTAAACATTGCACATTAACCGATTCAACTGAAAGGTTAGTCTTGTGCTAATGCATCAAAAAAAATGGAGTCTTATTCAGTAAAGTTAAAAAAACTGGCTTCATCTTCTTTCCACCCATACGGTCCCATCTTCTAGAAAATACATGACTATCTCAATTATTTTCTTTATCTATATATCACTTCAATTTAATTTCATACTTAAGATAATATTAATGTATCCTTTCCAAATCCTATATACTGCTTTCTTTCTTATCTTTCATTCTCTTCAATTCTTCTTCAGACTCAAATCAAATCCTTCCTCCTTTATTAGCATTAAAATTCACAATCTCTAAAATTTCATAATCTCTAAATATTCCATCCATGATCCCATAATTTTGTATCTTTTTCAACCACATAGATTAATACCAAAAGGGTTTCCTATCATCATAATCCATCTCCTCAATTCAAGGCAACTGGCCCCTTGATCATTTTAGAACAAAACAAAAGGCAAAAAACAGCAACAAGACACATGGTTTCCTTTCGGCCCTCCATCTTCTAGTCATTATTTTCCATTCTTTCTTGACAACGTCTCCAGCACACATAAGCACCAGTGCGCGCGCACAAGACACAGACATGCGCGCGCGCGTGTACACAGAGGGAGAGAGAGAGAAAGAGGTGGGGTGGGGGGAGAGGAAGGGGGATGATACATACATAGATAGATAGATGGATGGATGGATGGATAGAGAGAGAGAGAGAGAGAGAGAGAGAGAGAGAGAGAGAGGGAGAGAGATTTCAGGGTATATAAAATTCTAGGCAATAGGCATATTTGTATATGGGGAATCTTAGAGTCCATGTAAAGATGATACTGCACCTTTCTCGCATAGGTACGCATGGGCAATTCCAAAATCCCTGTCCCACCTCAGCAGCTTTGTCATCATAATGCCTGAAGTATAAGTCACAGGAAAGAATTTCAGGGATATAAGACCAATTAATTCAAAGGATAAAAAGTAAATAAAAACAGAAGTAAAACAGGAGTTTCTGAGGTCAATAATAACCTGCAAGGACAGAGTGGTGCTCCAAGTGAATCTTTGTGATCAGCCAGCCCCTGTTCGAAACACTAATTTCTTAGACCAACAGAATTCGAGACAATATTTCTTAGAGCAATGGAATTCCTTTCACATGCTGTAACAATTATGGATGAGATCACTATGTAGCAAACCTTTCAGATGTTGTAACAAGGATTCTAGTCTCCCACAGAGATTAAACAGGCAAAGCCTATGATAGTCTATATGAAATTAGAAGGCTTATGTGAGGCATAACTCCCACTGAAATCAGATTTCAGTGAACCTGGACCCCATTAGAAAGGCCTCTTTTAGATCTGAATTGATAGTTCATGGCTCTCGACCAAAATCAAATGCTTTATGGGTCAAAAAGTAGCTGAAAGATATGGCCTTAACTTAATGACCATTTTCTTCAGATTGTAGTTATAAAAAGATTCCTTTAGTCAGAAGTAGGGTCTGACTAAAGGCTGTAGGGTCTGACTAAAGGCTGTCTAAGGGCAGTTTTACTAAGAGTAAATTTATGTAGCTTGCAGAGGGGGTGTAAGCATAACTTTGTAATAAAGCATGACTTTTGTTTCATTTGATTATTATGAATTATTGATTTATCGCAGTGGATTCCACACTTTCATCTAAAATCTCTTCTAATTCTTCCTCTCTCTTCTTCCATCTCCATGTTTTCTTACTCCTCAAGATCTTAAAGGCAATGCACATTTCTCCGTGCTGTGTTATGTTTCTCTTTCATCATTGCAATGGTCACATGTAAGACCCACCTTAAAAGCCATGCTTATTATATTGTGACTTTCAGAAAAATATGGCAAGAGGGCAAATAACACAAACTTCCCATTCTTTGGAAGGTTCCCACAAATAGCAAGTGTATCTTCATTATAAGCAGAATCAAAATTATCCAAAATGAATAGAAGTTCCATTGGACGAAGGCCATCATGAGACAAGACTCATTATAGATAGGCTTTCTTCGTGGAAACTAGATGTATGATAAATCCTTGTATTGGCTACATTGTACATCACGTGCTAACCACAACACTTGCTTATACAGAAAACACAAATCACACAAGTCTAAGAATGCTCCCAATTTAACTAATTTCTCCACATCAACCTGATTTCAGTTACCGTGTTATGGTAAACATACCATTCAAAAGCTCTATTATTTCCATCAGACAACTAATACAAGCATTAAGGATAAGACTTGCTCATATATATTGACCAACAACAATATGATTTAACAACACGCTCATGTGAGGCAAGTTACTCTAAATCTTACCTTGATGACAACAGAGGTAACTCCTTTATCAGCACAGAAATATGTTCCAGATTGTTGTGCATACTTCTCTGAGAACCTCCTCATTATGTCAACAGACTTTTCAGAAGGCTCTACTGCATATATCACAATATCAGAACTCTGCAGCATCTTTTTATACACCAAAACATTTCATTTGAAGAGACTCTTCGCAAAAATATATACAAATTTCATTTTGATTTTCAGAAGCCATGTTGTTCATTTTCCCGGTTGTCTTATCATCTTTATATCAAATCTACATACAAGTTATAAACATTGATAAATAAGTAAACATGAACTTTTCTGCTATCAAACTGCACTATAAATAAGTTAAACCTCAATTCTTAATTGGGAAAAAAATGAATCTTTTCCTCTACTATTACAAACCATCTATCATATATTAAAGAATATTATAATTTAATCAGCTCACTAGAAGACATGATGAATTGTTGACGAAGACCCTTAGGGTATATCTGGAATCATCGATCAATAAATTTAGTTTAAGAACTATCAAAATAGGAAATAACTGCAGGCCAAACTACCCTTTTCTACCTAAAAATATTCAAATGATAACTTTGAGCATTCAATCATACATTTTACTCAGCATAAGGATCTAGGAATTAGAACTATAAGTAACTTGCATTGCAAAATTGGATTTTTTTCTTTTTTTTTTCTTCAGGGATTTGGAATTGCATTAACCAATTGCTTATTTACAGAGATAAAGATAACAGATGGACCATAAGGGCCTGTTTAGATGGCCAAGTGACTTGTCCTTTGAATAAGATGTGTTTTAAGATCGGGTTTCTATTTAAGTGAGAATTTAGATGAGTTTTCATTGCATGGGGACTCTTTCGAGTGCTCTCCTGAGCATATAATCCCATAAAAATCAGGATAACCAATTCCTATTTTGAGGTGGATTCCCAAGCTCCAATCATTTTGGGACTCTTTGAATTAAAATTTCTGATATCAGTAATGATTTCTTAATTCAATGGTTAACTTCTCCACAAAACCCACTATATATGGTCATAGTCGGTGAATAAACTCTCTGAACATCAAAAAAAAAAACTGGAGCTCTACTTCGTGCTCGGTAATATCCAGCGAATAAACTCTCTGAACATCCAAAAAAGCCCTAGGGCTCTACTTCATGCTATAGAGGGGCTGAGTGAAGGTGCCTTGGGAGGAGGGACACGCACCCCAGCCTGCCCACCAGATACACATTTCCACCTTCCCTACCAAGTCCGACTCATGTCACCCCTGTCCTTCGACTCATGCAATCACCAAATAAGCTCTGCACAGGCCCACCTAGAAATGCCTTGGAGCAAACACCTCACTTACAGTTGGTTGAATGACATCAATGCAAAACTATAATTTCCAAGCTTCTATAGACTTGGGTGCCTTTATTTTTTGGTAGAACTTGGGTGTCTTTATTGGACCTCCCTTTTGTTACCCTGCTCCATACCAGAGGCAGCTTTAATTATTTTATTCTAAAAGAAAAGAAAAGAAGAATTATATGTTCTGGATCATTGCATCCCACTTCCTCCTATGGGCTGCAGCAACTAATTTCCTCTCCAATTCTTCAATTTTATGCAACCCTTGACACCCCCCCCCCCCCAACACAAAACACAAAAAAAAAAAAAAAAAAAAATAATAATAATAATAATAATAACCTTCTCCCACATTTATTCGTTATACATAATCATATGCATGTGTAAATGTGTGCATTTATATCAACTATGCAGTTTCAGAGCTTAAATTTTCTATAGTGAATATAATGAACACATTTGCTATTACTTCCAATGACATTCATTCCATCATGTTCTCTCACAACCAACCACTCCATGATGTCCATCGTCTTATTACAAGATTTGTATTTAATTGATCATAAGCAACCATTTTGCTTAGGTACTAATTAGGTGAAAACATGTAAATACACAAGTGAAAGAAATATTCTTGATTCCTACTTCTCTCCTATCGAGCTTTAAATTTATGATTTGCAATAAAACCTGGTAATATAATCACAATCCACAAATCAGATTCTAATAGAAGAATGCTCAGGAAAATTTCATATCCTCTTCTAGCACCACCAGAACCACAAATTCAGTAAAAGCCCCAAAATCGCTGCCACAAGAATGCATCACTATCTTTATCCAAGTAGACTACAATTAGCATCGCAACGCACCAACGGAAAGCTAATTCTGAAGAAGATATTCTCTTCTTCGTACATCTCACAATCGCATCGACCGCACAACGCAAAACAGAAAAACAAACACAAATTTGTCATCACAATCCTCTTAGCGATGAGTATCTATATCTATTCAACGACACCAAAATATGCATCGGGTGGAACCCAAACCCTTCAAGAACGCACGTAAATCCTAGAAGGTGTTACTTGACATATTCCAACCAGACCCTTCTCCTTACATGTTGCAATCCCGTTCCACTTCATAGCAGCCGCTGAATTCCCGTCGATTTCAACAGTTTTTTTTTTCTTTTTTTCCGTTGAATTCTTGCCGATTCCAGGATTTTGGGCAGAAAAATTGGGCCATGATTCTTTCAAACCGATTGATTACAGTTTCAAAAGTTCGTTCCCCGCAGAATCAAGATCATCAGGCGGTGAAATGAAGCAAGAAAATGAGAAAAAGAATCCTGACCTTTAGATCGGACTAATAGACGGTAAGGACGTGAGGGCGGCGAGGCTGGCTGAAATATTGGAAGTGGGACGCCGTGGAAGGCGGTTCGGGTACTCATCGCGGCCATTCCAACGATAGATCTTGGTATCACTTTTAAAGAAGACGATCTTCCCCTCTATCTTTCTTGAAGGAAAAAGAAAAGGGCGGAAGAAAAATTCTTTTGCTATAAATAAATAAATATCTTCGTTTCTCCGGTCACATCTGTTTGAGCTTTTGTGCGCGCCACTCGTTCGAGGCAAAGGATAACTCAGCAGCAAGCGGCTGGTGTCTTCTTGATGAACCATACATAGCAATATTATCATCCTATTTGTCCCATGACATGGTCTGATCACATATATATTATATTAACTATAAAACCAACATTATTTACCCAAAAAAACTATAAAACAACCTTTTAGATGACATGGGGTTCACCATTGGCGGGATGCTAAATCCATTGCACATAAATTGCTTTGGAAAATAACCTATGAGATTTAATATGTGGAATCAAAGTTCACCGATATTGGATCCCATATCATTATCATTGTTCTGTATGGTAAGAGATAATGTACCAATTGTTGGTACAATAAAAGATCAATATGGTACAATATGAAATGCACTTGATGGTTTAGTCTAATACGACATTTCATATATGAAATCTCCATTTTTATTATCTCATAACAGCTCCTAAGCAATGTGATCAAAATAGTTTAGATATACGACTCATTATATTCAACTTGGCTACCTTATATCACAAAAATTATTATCGTTATTTATAATTTGCACTACTGATCTAAGTAAAATAATGTTTTTCAAGTTAAAATATGTATACTAACTAGGCTAACTAGAAAAATTATTAAATAGAAATACGGACCAATAATATCATTATTAACTGCTACTTTTTATCATAATATCAAATGATAGCTGCTATAATTAATTACTACTTATTTTGAGATCAACTTGATTTAGTTAGATTTAGTCAAATAAATCTGTTATAGCTATTGCATTGATCAAATAATAATTTTGAAAGAGAACCTTTAGAAAGGATTTGTCATATTATAACACCATGCACATCATGGGGGAGGAGAAGGAATGAGATAATAATAATTTGGGTATGTAATCTTTTTCGGCTTATATTTCAAGAATTTATGATAGGTTAGAAAGGATCTGTCATATTATATATAACACCATGCACATCATGGGGGAGGAGGAATGAGATAATAATAATCTAGGGTATGTAATCTTTTTCGGTTTATATTTCAGGAATTTATGATAGCAAACATAGAAAAATAAAAGGATAATAGAAATTCTTTATACATACATGCATGAATTTACGATAGCAAACCTAGGAAAATAAAATGACAACAGAAATCCATACATACATACATATGTATGTTTTTTATGTATGGTAGGTAGGTAAGTGGGTGGGTGTATGTATAAGGAAACAGGGAAAAGGAACTTATATATCTAAGTTTCTCCTGGTGAACATTTGAACAAGTCTCAATATATTGGGTGCTAGAACTTGATATAATAGAAAGGAATTATAGAAAGCTAATTATATAATAAAAAAAATATAAAGCATGAAATAATCTTGCAGCATCTTCTTGATCTCTCCATTATTTATATTTATATGAATATTTTATATTTACTATATTTGAATTTTATCCTATATTAAATTTTCATGGAACCATTCGATAGTCCTATTTTATCAAAAAATATAACATAATCTATGCCTTTGACAAGCTTTATAGTTAAGACCCTTGATTACGTTATGAGCACAGATCTCTCATAGCCAAGAGTAGCTCTCTCGATCATCCTTATGCTTCTGTCTTGCCATTTTCCTTTCCTTCTCCTACTTCTCTCACCCACCATTTTTTTTAGAAGTCCGAAGCCCTCAACCCTGAGGAGGAGAATGTTAAGGGTTCGTCGAGCAGGAATACTATTTGCGGTTAGTACTATTGTTATTTGATTTAATTATGCAAAAATCTTTAATTAAAAAAAATAATTTATTTTAAATTTTTATTTAATATAATTAAGTTATCTAATTTTTAAATTGATTTAATTCAAGTCTCGAATGTAATTTTCATTGGCATATTGTGATATAGTTATTAGGTGATGGAGCTTTAAAATATGAAAAAAAAAAGGACTACATAAATGGATCACATGACATCATGTGACAATATTGTTACAGGAGGTCAACAAAAATTACAATTAGGATTCGAATTAAATCAATCTAAAATTGAATGACCTAATTGCATTAAATTAAAGTTTAAAATGAAATTGAAAACTTTCAAAAAAATTTAGCTTTTTTTGCATAATTAAGCCCTATTGTTTTTAGCTTTTATTGATGAATTTTGTTGCTTTTCGATGGCCAGCCTTTATTTGGACAAAGCCTCATATGGAAAGACGAAAGAGGAACCATATCCAATTATAACCTCTTGCCCACCATTTAGATCCCAATGCTTTACAAAACAATATCAAAATCTTATCTTGGATGAGATGTCTGTATCACAAATTCACCCTTCAGTTGCTTATATTGAAATATGAGCGTCCGTCCACCACAGGGGTGAGGTATCTTTTTTTTTTTCCCCCTCTCCAACGGTCAACTTGGAGAGTGATCAGATAAATTTGAGGTCATACTAAAAGCTTTTTGCTAGGTTTGCAAGAAACAAACTGAATCTAAATTATGACTTGTCAAGTGGCAGTCAGTCAGATGACATCTATCTTGTGTTGCCCACCCCAGAGAAGCTAGGGAACAGATTTTTGACTTTATAAATTTCGTTCTAAAGATTAATTCTAGATTGGGATAAGACCATAGAGGTGTTTTCTAGGCATATAATGAGGTAATTTGAGCTTTCTCCTTCCCATTTCATCTATTTCAAGATAATCAACAACGATATTCATGTAATGAAACCAGCTCTCTTTGCCATCGGAAAACTGCCTAAAAAGAAATTTCCAACATCATTTGAACTTGAGACTGCTACAAAGAAAACATCAGTTCCCCTCTGAATTATAAAACTGCACAAAGTGGAGTACATATGGGTTTTGTAACTTTGTGCTCCTTACGAGAAAAGGGTTTGCAACTCACTATTGATGCTAGGAACAGACATGAGAAATTATTGCCAGCATGACTCAGTTCATTACAAACATCTTATATATATCACCAATCATCATTGACGAAGCCCTTCAATGTCCTAATGTTGCTAATAACCAATTTCAGCGCATACCTATTCTTCATCGCTTGGTAGAATGATTTGTTTTTCCTGGTTTTTATTTTTGTTCTATCCTCACGTCCAAAAAAAATTATTACAAATTAGCCGTATAAGCAACAATGTTGATCTCATGGGCCCAAAAGACAAGCATATGCAACAATCCTATACTTATAGGAGGCCTGTAAATAAGACTGTGTATGTACAAGCATACCATCCACTTCTTTATGAATTGAGGCCTGTAAATAAGACTGGATTCTTCATGACATGATTTAATGAGGAACTTTGAAGAGGACTACTGAAGCTTCATTGTTTTTGAAATGATAACATTGAACATATACGTTACCATGTAATTTAAGCCTTTTCCCATTAAAAAATTGGGTAGCCATATAAGTAATTGTCGTATGGTATAAGAAATAAAGCAAATGTTTTACTGTTAACTATGCCTCAATATTTATTCTAACAAATACAAAGCCTGATATCGATAAATATTCATACCTAAAATGGTTTTAAAGAAGCAAAGCTCGTACAGTTGTTTAAAGCCTATAAAAAGTGGATCGAGAAGATGTGAAATTTGCACGTGCTACATCATTATGTTCATGTTATATAGGGATGATAGAATTTCTTGATGTGTTATCATTTCTTCTATGCAAAAAGAAATTGAACCAACTTGGATGAGAATGCATAATTGTAGGTTAGATCTTAATACTTGGATGACATAAAATAAGTCTTTGTGAGGTACAAGAAAGATCACAATGTACTAATAAACACCCTTAATTAGAGAGAGAAATATTGGTTTAAGGGTAGGAGGCCAAAGTAGTGTGGAATGATTACATATTATTAACTAACATTCATCTACCTGATCAGTGATAATCGTTGTCCTAAAAAATAATTTAGGCACCTGATTAATCCTTTAAGTATTATTTGTTGAGAAAGGTCAACAATATATACAACTTGAACCAAGTTTGAACTTATGATCTATAGAGAACCTGAGCTATGATACTATGTTGAGAAATCAATTAACTCCAAAAACTTAAGCTGATAAGAAAATTATCAATAATGTATATCAGCCTTAACACACTCATAACGCAAATTAGATTAATTAGGAAAAAAAAATCATAAAGGATGATAGAATCTTGATATATATTTGTTTTTAACTAAACATATTTCACATGGTATAATATAAAATGACAACCCTGAGCATGTTTTTCTCCCTCTGTTCAGGTCTGTTAGGGGCAGGTTTTTGCTGTTGTTTTTATTTTTATTTCATGCTTTTTATCTTCCTCCTGTCTTTCTCCTTCTCTTGTAAATTTTACTTCTGTCCTTAATAAAGCTGGGTGGCTATTGCCTCCCTTTATCCTCAAAAAACAAAAAAGAAATTAGGAGGGTCATGACATCATATATATATATATATATATATATATATATATTCTCTTGGTTAATTGGGTTTTACCATAGTAAGGAAAAAGTAAAAAGGCACCTACATACACGTCAATGTACAGCTCAGCACATTTAAAACCAGGCATATCCTATATATCTTTCCAAGATGACAGTATGAAAAAATATTCTCATATACAAGGAAGCCCTGGCAAGATACATACAGATACAATAATCTTGCAACAACACTAGTAAACCTAGGATACTGACATGAATTATAAGAGTGCACACATGACATGCATACCTACAGATATGAAAGATCAAACAAATAAAATTAGTGCTCACAAAGTGTTCAAATTAATGCATGTAACTGATGCGCTTGCATAAAACAAGCTTTTTTTTTTCTTTGAGCGTGTACATTTAATCCAGTGCTTGCAAAGAAATATAGATGAACAAAGACCGATCTTGTTTTTTTTTTTGATGTAAAGGAGGGGTTAGACCACATCCGTTTCTTATTAAAGGAGAATACAAAGACTGACCATGCTAAGGCTTCAGATAAACTAACTGCTTGAATGATAATAATTCTAAATAATATCAATCAATCTTCTCATGATATATAAAGATCAACCTAAATCAGAGCTTTATCGAAGGGATCTCCATGAAAGAACCGCTTCAATGAGAACGTAGAGCAGTAGAAAAAGAAAAAGAGATGCTCAATAATCCATTACCCATGCATCATTACAGTACTGGTAGGTTCATCAAACAACCTTTTCATACTCAAGACCAAACCAATCTAAACATCTATGTAAAAATAGATGGAAGATCTGAAGTGCAGTTTCTTAATCAGGTTTTCAATAGAAAACAGTTTCTTAATCATTAAACATGTAATTGTCTGTCAATATTTTTAGGGCAAGTGAAAGAATCGGATATGTTGAATCTCCTCCCAAAAGGGTGCAACACCAAAGGATCTCTTTCAACAAAAGTAAGAAAATTGTGCAAGCCAAAGAAAAAAAATAGAAACAAAGTCAAACCATCCACTTCTTCGATCACCAAACCACATAATATCCAAACATCAAACTCACAAATAGCATCGGCACCACCTTTTTTGTTTAAAGACACAAAAGACATGGGAAAAAAAGCTCAAAGAGGAAAGGGCAAAGAGATACAAACCATATATATGGAAAGAAAAACACTCTTATAGCTGTTTCTTTATCTATTTATGGAGCAAACTATCGGACCAAGACGCTTGATTCCCCAGAAGAAGCCAAGAAGAGGAGGAAGTGATGCTTTCCTTGACTTGCAGGAGACCTTCGTTGCGTGAGTAGTGACAGCTACTCAGGGAACTCCCCACGAAGCCATCATCTTCTTCTCTCGCCCTTCTCCTTTTCTCTCGATCTATTCATTCCCCTCCCACTTCTTCCAATGAGTTGATGGGAGAGTAATGATGAGTGTCCCAAGGGAACAGAAGAAATGGGTGATGATGGTGGTGGTAGGAGCAACATGATTGATGTTGGTTGTTGGCCTTGGGAGGAGGGGGAGGGTGAGGAGGAAAGAGAGACCCCAAGGTGGCTTCGGCAGTACCGTCGCTGCTGCTGCTCACATGGAGAACTATCATGAAACCCATGACTTCCTCCTCTCTCTCCCTCCCCCCCCCCCCCCCCCCCCCCCCCCTCTCCACTTTCCTGTTATCCTTTTCTATTTAATTTTGGTTGTTGCTGAATCCTATGAAAGATGTGGTGATATTATTCTTCTCAAGGGTTTGGTCGATGCCACTAGGGTATTAGTATACTTGTGTCTTGGGTTCAGGTAAAACAAAATGGCAGGCAAAGTTACCATCTTATGAGTAGACAAAAGTGAGTAGGTTGGTGGATGGTGGTTTCAAAAAGACATGGGCAGGTCGGTTGCTATCATGGTGGCTAACCAAAACAGGCTGAGAAAGGGAAAGAGGGTTTAGCCTGGGCCAAGGGAGGATTTGAAAAAGGGGCCATATGGCGGGAGCTGCAGCTGGTCCCTGGCCGGCCCCTTCTTGCAGGCCTCAGCGAAGGGAAATAATAGAAGGGTGTGGGATGGGATCGTGATCAGAAGTAGCGGTCAAAACGCATAGGTCATAGAGGTTCACATGAAACGGCTGTTGATTAGATTAGCTTTCTTTACGCCACTGCAACCATGGTTTTGCGAAGGCTCAAAAATGGGGTTGGTAACCTGGCAAGGGGACTTGAACCGTTTTCGCCTGGGGTTTAGGATCCACCTATGCAAATTGAGTTCTATTTACTTGGAGCTACAGGTCTGGGAGACTAGTTGTTTGGATTAGGAATTTTCTATGGTTATTTTGCTTGCAAAATTTTCCTATGATGACAAGATGTCTAACAAATTTATATCGATTGCATTAAAAATTCAAATTCTGATGAGATGTCCTATAAAATATTAGAATAGGATACCATCATCTCATCATCATCGTAATATCTGGATCAACATCTTTTGTCATATCTTCTATCTCAAATATTGAGATGGGATGAAATGACGGCATGTTTTGTTCTATAAGAAAAAGGAGACAGTTTCATCCCACATTTTAAAATCTTGCATCCTACAGCTTAGGAGCAAGCCAATGACTTGTTTTAAATAAAAAGATAATTAGATAAAACAAAATTTATGCCAACTTTTTACACTTATTAATTTCTTTTCATAATAAAAAAATAAAAATAAATTCAATAAAAACAAGTGCTGCTGCATCTAGTAAAACCGTAAAAGATAGACTGATGAGATGACTGGAAAGTCGCATTTACAAACACGCCTACAACCATATGCGCCGTATAGGCGTGGAAACTCTGAAAAGTGTGGACCATTGTTTATTATGTTAGAGGAGAAAATCTGATCACAATAATTTTGGATTCTGGTAGTGCTGGCATGTGTTAATATGGATTTCAGCGCATCATTTTCTTATGCTGATGTATATTAAGCAGGCCAGTACAACAAAATTCAAAATGTCGTTTTCAGTGCCATGGTACAAATCTGCATGCGAAAACCGAAGACGCTGTTAGCTAGCAGCCATGTCAATTTTAATCAGCCATAATACTACGTTTTCTACATTAGAAAAACATATAGATGCTTGCTGATTGCATCAATCATTCTTTACGCTTCTTTTTTTTTGATACCAACACAAAATTTATTCTTAACTCAAAATCTTGGCATATCCGACAGTATCGGTATGACATCATTTCTAGCCATGGCTGCATTTTTCTGAACGGGGTACGGACTTTCGCACACGCAAGGTTGTTTAGTCACACCATGAAGATCATGCCTTGTAGCCACTTTGAGATGTGTAAATCTGTGTGATTATGGCTATCCACACTATTATCGTGCAGAGAAATAAAAGTGAGAGATCAATGAAATAAATCTCGGCCTATGGGTGTACAGCACACAAACAGCTATCCTGGGGAAGGAACAGAAGGAGCATTGGTGGGTCAAGAACTCGCTGCCTGCATCGTGAAATGGATTTACAATTTTATTAATTATTAGTTCTCATTTTCTCTATCAAAAAGATGTTCCGATCGTTACCAGAGAGTGTTTGATTGAGAAGAGTGGGGTTCAAAATCGGTGACTCTCGTCCCAACCATTTGGTTGGGAGAAGTCCCATTCTGATTCCCATTTCGAAGTAGAATAGGAATGGCTCAATCTATATAGAATTCAATCTCTATTCTTCTCTATGGATTCAATTTTTCATTCCAATTCTGATTTCGATTTCTATCACGAACCAAATATTTCAAAAGATTTGACCATTCTGATTTTGATTTCAAATCATTTCGATTCTCATTCTCATTTTGATTAAAGTTGCGAACCAAACACCCCCTCGGCATCAAACACAAGCTCATGCATGGACTCGGTGATATTAGGATATAGAAGAACATTGCTTATTTCTTTGTCAAGCGTGAATCCTTAGACATTTTTGCCCCTCTTCGTTTAAACAACTCTGTCATGGTTTCATAGGATGCTCATAGTTCTGCTTTACATTAGCAGGTCAGCAGCTCATAATTAATTGCTACCGCTTTCATTTTCGGATTGAATAAATTTTATATTGTCTGGTAGGTTGTGGTAAGAATCTTAACTCCACCCTGGCAACGGGTAAAAACAAACATACAAGAACCATAAACGGACGCCAAGGAAATGCATCAGATCATCTTTATATCATCTTCAGAATTGTTCTTGTAATCAGATGAGTCACCTTCATTTGGAACGCTATGGTTGGGCTATTCTAACACTTTGGGATTTCTGTATCTGGCCTGGCTATGCTCTGTTGCAGGAGTAGGCTATTCTGTGTCATTGCAATGACGGAGTCAAATCTAGAGGTCTATCTTGTAGAGTCACTGCTGTTTTGTGTATTTTGGGCAGGCTTTTGTGTATGTGGGATTTTGTAACGAGTCACCACCCCCAAGGAGTTGACCCACCTAAAGAAAAACAAAGTTACACGCGCGGGCCAGCCTTTTCTTCTGCTTTTCCCAAATATATGTGTTGAAATGAATACATATTCCTTTCCATAAACAAGTAAAAAGTAGCTACGTAAAGCTGAGGTGAAGGTGCGGAAAGGCAAGCCTGCTTTTTTTTTTTTTTTCACTTCTTCTACGCTATCTACTGCCATTATTGTGCAAAGACGTGGGCTCCCGTCCGAGCCACAGGGCACGGCTTCTCTGGACCGACTCCAACACGAGGGGTCCACGGCTAGGAGTAGTCTACCCTTGAGAGAGGGGAACCCTCACCCACGTTGGCTGCCACTAATATTGAACCTCTGCACCTTGCTCAGAGACTGTACAATATATATATATATATATATATATATATACATAGAGAGAGGGAGAGAGAGAGAGGTATAGATAAATATTGTACAATATTCTGAGCAACTAGGGAGACACACTGGGGAGTGAGAGAAAACCGAAAAAAATTAAAAATTAAAAAATAAAGCTTTATTCTGTATCTTCTCTGAATCTCTGGCACAGTAATATGGGGTCAAGAAGTAGAAATTTTGAAATCAGACTCAACCCAACTTCCCAAAAAAGAGGATTATCATAAACATATATCTGTTTACAAAGATCAATGATGAGCTGAAAATTTCTCAGAGATTTGAATGGTTACAAAACCATTGGGATCATAACAAATCAGCAAGTACAAAAAGAAGAGAAGGTTAATTATTGGTGTAGAGAAAGAAGAGTTTATGCATTATTGCTGGCAATCTAATAACTGTTTGGGACAAAATTTCGCATTATGGAACAAGACCTTCCATGATTTCATCAAAAAACAAGACCTTCCATGAGACTGGTTTTGTGCGGCTCTATGCTGGAAGATTTAGGAGAAAAGAAATGCAAAAATATTTATTCGGAGGAGCTCTTCCATCTATGCTGCTCAACGGCAAAAACATTGCACACTTTTCACTTTTGGGAGCACTTGTGTCCAAGAAAATTGGCTGAGAGCCATGGTAAAATATGGAGCAGCCTTGGATCTTTGGTGGCAGGAGCTCTTCCATCTATGCTGTTCTACGGAAAAACATCACACACTTTTCACTTTTGGGAGCACTTGTGTCCTAGAAATTTGGCTGAGAACCATGCTAAACAATGGAGCAGCCTTGCTTCTTTGGTGCACCAGCCTCTTTTCTGAAGTAGACTGTTTATACTGTATATGGTTACCTCGTTTCCTAAATTCTTGCTTCTCGGTTCTTTCAGTCCTTCTACGCTATTATCTTCTTCAACAAGGGAAGTTGTTTTCTTCCTCCATTTCCTTTTCAGAAAAAAGAGAGTTTATTTATCAGCCGGCTCTGGTTACTTTATGGCCATCTCTGTGTGGCCTTCGTGTGCCAAGTGGAGATTGTTTTCAGTGGTTGGGCAGCGCGGACGCCAAAGCAGGTGTAACTTTAAGATGCTATTTGATTATGGAATAAATAGAGAGGGATTAAATGGATTAGTCTCTCAGAGGGGTCTGCCACGTCCAGAAAATATGCTCCTCAACCCCCTAAACAGACACTAATTATGATGATCTTTTCATGTTATCTCCCTGGAGGAATCTTGGTTTAATGGATTTGACTTGCCAACCTGGCCTAAAGCAATATGAATTGAGTCCCAAATGGGCCTCTGGTCGAATCCATTAACATTATTGTTTTGAGACCAAACCAACCGGCAATGTTTAACATCTTTTTATTTGATTTAATTCTTCTCCTACTTTTTCCACACTGTTTGTACGGAATTTATATGTTTCCACTGAGACAGCTGTTGTAAAAAGGTTAGGCTTCGGGCTGCGAGAATCAAGGGAAAAGCGAACGGGTGAAGCCCAAGGAAAAGGCCGAAAACTCAACTGTCGCGGCGGAAACCAAGCAGAGAGACAAATATACCCTGTCCTTTCAAGCCCTTTTTCTGCCTTTAAATTAATATTTTTAAAACCTCATGGGGCTGGCTGGTTCGACCGATTGAGCCGGAAACCGATCGCCCATCTGATCCCATTCAAAAGATATTTTAAAAATAATCAAAACTCATTCAAGCTCAAAAAAATCCGACGAATTGAATAGACTGGTAGGTTAGATTCAGCTTTTATGGATTTGATTTTTCTTTCTTGAACTCAACTAGTTCACCCTTGGGTTGATGTAATTGATTGTTGAGGGGGTGAGGCATGCGCTACCTCTTTCTAACCCTAATTTCTCCTTCCTCTGTTGATCTATTATCATCCTCTGCTGTCGCAAGGCTCTGGAGGATAAATGGCGAGGTTGGTCTTGGACCGAACTAGAGTACTTTGAGTGTAGTTTGATGAAGTTCACGAGAAATCTTGCAAAAAAAGTTCTGGATCCCATGGAGTATGTTCCAGATTAGGATCCTTTGGTGATTAAATCAGTTAGGATCTTACGACATCAGATTAGCGCTAGAGGAAGAGCTCTGTGTCCCCAAAAATTTTGATGAAAATGGTGAAGAAGAAAGAGCAAAATCATCCTCTACCCACACCATCTTCTCCAGAATATGCACAGGAAACACTCAACCTCCTGTTATGGTTTATCCACAACAATTTAACCTCTTGGTTCAGCAAGTTCAGGCTCTCATTGCTATAGTACAATAGCTCCAATGTATCATAGAACAACAGCAAGAAGCAGCTTTTCAAAAGGCTCAGTCTCGTCACACTTAGCAACCAAGTCGTCAAGATCATCATCATGAATACTTTCTTGATTATGTCGATCAATCTTGAAAAGCAGAATCTACTTCACACAACAAGAAACCATACTAGAAAGGAGGTTTAGGATAGAAGTTGAGAAAAGGTTGATGAAAATACAGCTTGGAGACCCACCCAAAAGTGAAAAAGATTTCGATCTACGGTCTCCTTTCTTTCAAAAAATTTTAAGCGAACTAGTTTCCTCCTGGTTCAAGATGCTATCAATAGAATCATTTGATGGTTCTACTGATCCTCTAAACCATCTTAAAGGTTTTAGATCTATCGTGAGATTACAAAGGGCGTCTGATGCCTTACTTTGTATTGCCTTCTTAATTATCCAAAAAAAATCTACAAGAATCTGATTCTTTGGGCTCCAGTCAGGATCTATTTTTTCTTTCGAATAGCCGACGAAGTTGTTCATTACTTATTTTAGTAATAATCGAGTCCATTTGAAGAATACTAATAATCTTTTTACTGTTAAACATCAGGAGGACGAATCTCTCTAAGAATATGGGGCACGCTTTAATGCCACGGCACTAAAAGTAAAAAACTTTAATAAGTTCGTTGCAATGTCTGCTTTGGAGCAAAAGCTCCATAGCAATCAATTGATTTTTTTTCTTTAATAAAAATTATCTTGACACTTATGAGCAAATATTGGTCCGGATATGAAAATATGCTCAAGCTGAAAAAGAGGAGAGCATACTTTGCCAGGCGAAGAAAAAAAAGAACGAAAAAAAACAGTCATGAGAAGAAGACCATAGAAATCAAGGAAGCAATTCTGATTGACCTCAGAAAAATTCAGGATCTAGGAGCCCATCTCGATGATTTGACACCTACACCTCACTTTCTACTACTCGAGTCCAAATATTAATGAAAATCGAGGATCAAGGATATCTTTGTCAATCCAATCCTGTGAAGGCCCCACCGACAAAAAGAGAAAAGAAAAAATATTACCGTTTTCATCGAAATCATAATCATGATGCTAAAGAATGCTGGCAACTTAAAGATGAGATTGAGATACTGATCCATCGAGGTCTCTTGGCAAGTATATTTGAGATCAAGCAAACCAAGCTATTGAACAATGATTCGATAATGAAAACGAGCTCAACAAGCCTACTGCTGGGGTCATTAACATGATCTCGGGACTCGATGGAGCTCGCAGAATAATAGAAGTAATCAAAGACCTTTCTCTGAAGCGGCAATGTGTTGACAATATAATTTTATTTTTTGATGATAATATTAAGGGGGTCTAAACTTCTCATAATGATGCTGTTGTCGTCTCTATGATAATAGCAAAATATGATGTAAAGAGGATATTAGTTGATAATAAAAGTTTTGCTAATGTATCGTTCTATAATGCATTCCAAAAAATGAACATATTAGGTCAATTAAAACATGCCAGTGCTCCGTTGGTCGGATTCTATAGAGATTTTGTAGCTGTGGAAGAGAAAATTATACTATCATTCATCGCTGAAAGAGAACCTCACCAGTCCACTGTATAGCTCACTTTTTTTATTACCAAAATACCGTGAGTTTATAATGCTATTCTTGGCCGACTAGAACTTAATGCCCTCAAAGCTACAGTCTTCACTTATCATTTACTAGTCTGGTTTCCAACCAAGGATAGAGTTAGAGAGATGCAAGGAGATCAAATATTTGCTAAGCAGTGCTTCTTGATTGCTACAAAGATGAAAAAATCGATAGAAGCTCTACCAATTGAAATACTCGATCAAAAAGAAAAAAAGTTAAGGTCAACAAGAATCGAAGAGAACCAGCTAAAGAGCTCATTACTGTTTCTTTAGGTAAAGATTCAGAAAAGACTATTTAGATCAGACCTCAATTGAAATATAATCTAAGAAAAAAATTGATATCTTTTCTTCGAGTAAATGCTGATGCCTTTATCTAGTCAGCTTCTTACGTGCTCGAAATTTCAGCCGATGTCATTATACACAAGCTAAAGGTCGATCTAAAATATAAATCAGTATAGAAAAAGAAAAGAAGCTTCATTTCAAAAAAGCAAAAAATAATAGATGAAAAAGTTGATAAGCTTTAAAAAGCTGAATTCATCAGAGAGGTATAATATTCAAAGTGGATCGTAAATATTATTATGGCTAAAAAGGCAAATAAAAAATGAAGGATTTATATTGATTATACCAATCTCAACAAAGTCTGTCCAAAAGATAGCTTTTTTCTTTCAAAAATTGATCAAGTTGATGATGCCACTTCAGGACATAAATTACTGAGTTTTATGGATACTTTTTCTAGCTATAATTAAATCAGAATGACATCTGAAGATGAAAAAAATACGATCTTTATCATCGAAAAAGATTTATATTATTATAAAATGATATCTTTCGATCTTAAAAATATAGATGCTATATACCAGCATTTAGTCAACAAGATCTTCAAGCAATAAATTGATCGTAATATAAAAGTCTATGTTGATAATATATTAGTGAAAAGCATGAAAGCAGATTGACATATTACTGATCTAGAAGAAGTCTTTGGGGAGCTTCGAAAATATCAAATGAAGCTCAATCCTAATAAATATGCTTCTGGAGTTACATCAAAAAAAATTTTGAATTTTTTGGTGATTCAAAGAGAGATCGAAGCTAATCCTGAGAAGATTCGAGTGCTACTTCAGATGAAACATTCAAACACCATAAAAAATGTACAATGACTTATCAGATAGATGGTGTTACTCAATCGATTCATATCCAAATCGACTGAGAAATATCTCTCTTTTTTCAAAATTTTGAGATAAATTAAAGACTTTGACTGGACAGATGAGTATCGAGCTACCTTCGATGATCTTAAAAAATACTTTAGCACGGTCCTGTTGCAATCAAAGCCAGTTGAAGGTGAAGAATTATTCATGTATTTATCTGTTCAACAAATGCTGTTAGCTTGATTTTAATCCGAAATGATACAGGAATACGAAAATCAATCTACTATACTAGCAGATAGCTTCTAGATGCTGAAATCTGATATTTTAAAATTGAAAAGATGATTTATGCTCTTATTATATTGGCTAGATGAATTCAACCTTATTTTCAAGCTTATTCAGTTGTTATTCTAATCGAACAATCTTTGAAATCAGTTTTACAATGACTTGATACCTCAGATCGAATAACTAAGTGAGCAATTGAATTGAGTGAATTTGATATTCATTGCCAACCTCGATCTTCATTAAATACTCAAATATTAGCTGACTTCATTATGGAATATTCTATCCTCGATGAAGAATCAATCTCAAAAAGTTTAAAAAATATTGATGAAAGTTCTTCTTAGGTGCTATTGTTGATGGAGCATCAAATTCAAAAGAAAGTGAAGCTGGTTTGATTCTGGCTAGTTCAAAAGGTGTTGTTACCGAGCATACTTTAAGATTCAATTTTAACACCTCAAATAATGGGACAGAATACGAAGCACTCATCGTAAGATTCAAAATGACCAAAGAGCTTAATGTCAAGAAACTCAAAGTCTTTACCGATTCTCAACTTGTCGTTGGACAGGTACATGATCAATTTGAAGCTAACAATTCTATAATATCCCAATATTTACAGAATATAAAAGAATTATAAAAAAACTTCAAAGATCTAGAAGTTATACAAATATCAAGGTCAGAAAATATCCGAGCCGATGTCCCGTTACATTTGGCCACGCCAGATTTTTCTATGCTCAATCAAAAAGTTTTTATTGATATTCTTGAAAAGCCTAGTATTGAAGCTTTGCCAGTTGCTCAAATTGAGCATAAGCAAAGTTTGATCGATCCATTAATAGATTATATTATGAAAAAAATTTTGCCAACTGGTCCAACTGAAGCAAGGAGAATTAAAAGATAAGCTCTATAGTATGTCATTTAGGACAACCGATTATATTAAAGACCATATTCATTTCTATTACTTCGATGCTTACAGCTATCGAAAGCTGATTATCCTCTTCGAGAAACTCATGAAGGAATCTATGATAATTACTCGAGGGGTAGATCACTAACTTGCAAAGTCATTCGACAAGATTATTATTAGCCCATTATCCAAAAGGATGTTGTCGATCTCGTCAATAGATATGATCAATGTCAAAAGTATGCCAATATCCAAATCAGCCTGCAGCCGCACTCATTTTTATAATAGCATCCTGGTCTTTTGCTATATAAGAAATTTATGTTCTTGGATTCGATGGCTATAAGATAGAAAAAATTTTTGGTTGTGGCTATTGATTACTTCACCAAATAGGTGGAAGCTGAATTTTTAGCACAAATTATTGAGAAAAAAATGTAGAACTTTGTATGAAAATCAACTGTTTGCCATTTTGATTTACCTTAGATTATAATCATCGATAATGGATGATAATTTGATAATCAAAAGTTTAAAAAATTTTATTTCAAACTTCATATAAATCATCAATTTACTTTGATAGAACATTCACAATCAAATGGAGAAGCTGAAGTCACCAACAGAACTATCTTTCAAGATCTAAAAATAAGGCTCACTAAAGTAAAGGACCTTTGGACAGAAGAACTTTATAGTATTATCTGGGCATACAGAATTACATCTCGAAAACTAACTGGAGAAACACCTTGTAAGCTCACTTTTGGAGCAGAAATTGTAATACCGATCGAGATTGGTTTACTGATGACTAGAATAAAAAATTTTCATGAAGAAAATAATTTGGATCGGCTGAGGACCGATCTAGATCTACTTGATGAAGTTAGAGAAAGAGCTGGGATCCGTATGATAGCCTAGAAGTAAAAAATAGCCAGATACTATATTGCTCGGGTAAAACCTAAAATCTTTTGTAAAGGAGATTTGGTTTTTCGTCGAGCTGAGGTCTCAAAATTCATAAAATAGAGAAAACTTACTCCGAATTAGGAAGGACCTTATCGAATTACAGAAGTGATTCGCCCAAAAGCTTATCGAATTGAGAATTTAGATGGCATAATTATTTCATGAATGTGGAATGTTGAGAATCTCAAAATATATTATTAATAAATATTACAAGAAATAAGATAATTAGTTATGCAAAAGAAATGTAGCTAAATATCTAAAAGCATCGTAAAAGATAACTACTGATGTAAAATGCATCGATAAATAAGAGTCAGTAAAATGAGGGTCGTTGATTTCATTTACAGATACTTAAATTTTTTTGTTGGTAAATACTATGTTTTGCCGATGCATAAAGTAAGCGTTGTTGGTTCCATTTACCTACGCTTACAAAAAGCATGGGCAAAAAGCTTTTCAACGATGCAAAATTAGTGTCAGAAATAATCAATTTATCTACACCTAAAAAGCGTCAGCAAATATATATTTAGCGACACAAATATTATGTCAAAAAAGATTCAGTTTATCGATGCTTATTTTACATCGCTAATTTTTTTTTTTGACGATGCAAGGTAAATGTAGGTAAATAGATTTAGCGATACTAATTAGTGTCGGAAATAGTTATATAGCATCGCTAATGGTGGCATGTCCGACATTCCGACACGTCCTTTGACGACACTATGATGAATTTACCGACATTAATTAGCATCGCTAAATCTATTTACCTATGCTTATCTTGCGTTGCGAATTATCCTTTTAATCAAAAAAAAATTTGATTACTTTCGTATCAATTTTTTATAATTTTTTTATAAATATATAGATAAATAAATATATATAATATATACAATATGTACACTATCTTCTTCATTCACACATATGTCAGAATCAAATTCATTTCACTTTAACAATGGCACAATCTATATATATATAGTAAAATATTGTGTTCATTTTTATAACCACATATATAACAAAACAAGTATATATACAATCGTATAAAATGTCATATAAACATATATATCCATACAAAATAAACTCCACATGCCAAGCTATATCACAGACCTATAATAAATTAAAAAATTAAGTTAGCAATCTAATTATTTACTAAATAATAAAAATATATAGATTAAAAATAATATAAAATAATATCTATCACAGGAAGACATCCATCATCATCATCATCGATGGAGTCATCATCATAGACATCAGTAGGGATGTCAAAAATCAGTGGAGGTATGCGGTGATATAACTCATCAAGCTTCACCCCAAATACTGCAAGCTAGGATATAAGCTCAACATTGGTCCGCTGTAGGGCCGCTATATCCTTTTGAAATCTACAGTGCTCCTCCTCAGCTTGATGCATCTCTTGTTTATATCGCCTCTGTATCTTATGCGGTCGAGTATCCGCCTCATGCAGACGAGCATCACAAGAAACATATAGTGCTCTAAAGGAGCTGGGGGCCACAACCGTATAATCCAACTACGTAATATAACTGGATCTCCTACCAAGCACCTCATCACAGATATTGTCATTTATGGATTGGGTGGAGCCCTCAGTGATGGGCTGGGATCGTATATCCATCATCCGCTCCTAATTAAAGAAAAAAATAAATATAATCAAAAGTCTAAACTTTATAATAAAATTAGAATATAGAATTTAATCAATTAATACTTACATGCATCTCCCTAGTCTCAAAAAGCCACTCCCCCATCGTCCGATGATGGGTCTTCTGATAGACATCAATTTGCCCGGATAGCTATCCTATTTCGATATCCCTCTAGAATTAGTGAATTTAAGTACACAGATACATATATAATCTAAAAAATTATTAGAGATATATATACGTACATTTACCAGCTCATACTGATATTGTGCAAATGACTTCGATCCGCCACAATGCATCACTGTGAGCCTTGATCGATTTGCTGTATTCTTTTTGCAACAGGCTTAATCAGCAAATGCATTCAAGATATTAGTGAACATATTATACCACATCACTTCACTAATTCATATTTTTATTATATATAATAGTTATATCCGATATGCAGGATCCTCGTACTTGTTGCAGAGGAGATCTCAATCAAAGCTTAAAATATTTCTGTGGGGTGTCTCATGTGCCGCCGTCATCACCCCACGTGTACTAAAGACCTCCTTTCAATGGCTATAAAGCTCATATATGAATCCCTTAAGCAATCTCCCCATATGCCTAAGGATAGCCTTCCGCTTGTGCAGAGTATCAATCTCCTCGATATCAAAGTCATACTGCATAAATAATATACAACATATAAGATTTTAAAAAATAAAAATTAAGTAATTATCAAATTGAATATAAAATAAATAAAAAAATTTATATTTAAAAAATATAATGTAATTTATATTTAGTTACCTATAAATGGTCGAGGAAAATCTGCTTTTGTGGCTTCGAAACTCTCCGCCAGTTGAATATCATCAGGAGAACATATGCTCAAACAATGATGCCAACCTTACATACGTACGGATTTCTGATGTGACGCTGAAGTGGCATGACATATCCCAATGGGATGATAACTCTCATCCTCTTCCTAGGATGTGCTCTCCACTCCTCCAACTTTTCATTTCTGATGGCTTCACGAATCCACCTAATCAAAGTATCAGCTGCAGCAAAATAAAAGCTTAAAATCAATTATTTATACATGATAAAAGCTTAAAGTAAATTAAATGTAAAAAATTATAATATGTAAAATCAATCTATCATAGTAAGAGATGATGTGCCTACCTCAATAGACAGTTGCTGAGATGAGGAGGTACCGACATCTTTGTGTAGATGCCCCTATCAGATGGTTTTCCTAGTGGCATAACTTAAAATCAATTATTTATACATGATAAAAAATTAAAATAAATTAAATTTAAAAAATTATAATATGTAAAATTAATCTGTCATGGCATGTAGGAGATGATGTACCTGCCTCAAGATGATGTGACTGCTACTGAGATGATGTGCAGCCTCATCTCCATGTGGGCCTCCCCTGTGCTATTGTCCTTCTGGTGCCATGCCTGTATCAAACAATATATTAGAGATAATATAATATAGATAAAAATTATATCAATGCTAAATAATTTATGAAATAAAAGATATATAATGTTTTAAAA